>NW_017257428.1:466984-503252 GCF_001594055.1 Mycetomoellerius zeteki | reverse complement strand
TGTTATATTTAATATTCTGAAAATATGCCTAAAATATTATTTAATATTAAATAATATTAAATAATATTATGCGCTTATAGGGGTATATTAATATAATTTAATTTATCGAGCATTGAATTTATTTATAAGATAAAACTTGGAAAATGAAAAACAGATGGAGCGATAGCTGATCGAAGGATTCAAATTGTTTATCAAGACGTTCGAGGGAGGGCCAGCCCATCGTCGATCATGTTTTCCAACGAACGAATGTGAAAGGAAGACGGTGCCGTGTTCGTTTTTTAAGGTATGAATCTCCTTGATTTCTTGCGCAGTGTCGGACAAGCGGTAACCGGGTCGACCACATCGACGTTCGCACGGCGCCGTCGGCTCACGGCAGCTCACAGCAGCTCACAGCGGACGGTGGCGGCGCTGACTCGCTACGCTCGGTCGCTACGCTCGGTCGCTCGCTCGACGCTCGCCAGGCTCGCCTGCGCCGCGTAATCGGCGGGAGGAGGCGCTGGGAGGCGCCCCGCGTCGAGCGCTCGAGGTGGCGCGTGTCCGGGTAGCGCAGTCTACCGTTGACCGTTAACCCTTTCGGACACGGAGGGGTACGCGATACGTGCGGCAGTGCTTCGCGATATCCTCTCGTCGTTCGATCGCGTCGCTTCTCTCGCTCGCTCTCCGCTTTTCTTCCCAGCCGAGGAGAAAGGTCCATCGAGGGACAATTAGGGCGAATCCATCCATCTCCGGGAGTCTCGGAGGTTCATCTTCCGTTTCTCCACGATGAACGGAAACGCGAGGAACGAGCGGCCGACCACCGACGATATCGATGCCGCCTCCCTCAGCGCCGATATTCTCAACCCCTTTGTGCATCGACTCGAGCTCGGCTCGACCTATGAGAAGCTCAAGGTCAGTATCTCGCGAAAAACGGCTTCTTTCCCCGGGATCGATGCTCGTGCAGTCGCGTTTTAGGGGATGCCGCTACCGCCGCCGACGCCACCCCCGCCGGCGAGAAATGGGTGTGCTTCGATCGCGGTGTCGGGTGTCGAGAAAGTGCGCGTGAGTGTTGAAATTGCTTCGCAGTTTACATGGAATTTGCAGGCCTGCGTTCCTATGCGATTGACAGAGCCGACAAGAGAGGCGACGATGATGAATGCTGACAAAATAAATCGGACATGATGCGAATCGCATGATGCAATTTGTGAAATAATTCTTTGGAAAAATCATTGAGAAACCTGTACCTGTTTTTCTCCAGTGATGTAAATATATCAATGTAGTCTAATTTTAATCTCTGTTCAACTAATTCTTAATATTTTTCTAGTTCTGGGAATTGGTGAAGAAGATGAAGAGTAATCCTGGCGGAAAAGTTTTACGAAAAACTAGATAGATTGAAACAAGACTTAGAAATTATTAGTTCTTCATAGATATTCGTAGTGGAAGAAGATGAAGAGTAATCCTGGTGGAAGTTTTACGAAAAACTAGATAGATTGAGACAAGATCTTAGAAATTATTAGCTTTTCATAGATATTCGTAGTGGGACGTAGAGCGACGTAGAGCGACGTTGAGCGACGTTGTTTCTTTGAAAAACCTAGAAATCCTCCGCCCTCAAACAACCTCACTCTACGTCCCACTAAGAATATAATATATCTATGAAAAATTAAGAATTTCTAAGATTTTGTCTCAATCTACGTAGTTTTTCTGTACTTTTTCGTAAGAATTTTTTTTCCGCCAGGGAAGTTGAATCGAGATTAAAGTTAATCTACATTCATAGAAACCAGCCATAGTAAAACACTTTAGGTGTTTTCCATTTAGTGAGACAAATCAACACAAACGTCATTCTATCTTGACATTCAGAGAGTGATAAAAATAGAAAAACTTGTATCATTAAACAGAAAGCACTCTTTATTGGCGCAGTATCGGTCCAGTGTATCTTCAAAACTGAACCAGTGTATTGCTAATAAATTGCTACTAGGGCAAGTTGTAATAAGCGTAACGGCACGCATAATCTGAACGTAACAAATACAACAATGCATAATAATGATTATCGTTATATAAGATCACTTTACGATTTCAGACTGTGGCGAAATAAAAATGCAGGAGTAATATAACGCGAAAGAAAACATTCGCGACCGAAGAGAGATATTGCGAGGCACACAGGCTGGTTTTTCCTCAAGTTGGTCGCGGCGCGACTTTCACGACCCAGCAGTTTGCCAAGCAGGAATCGGCCAGGTCGTGCCAATTTTACATCTATTACATTCGACGTCCTGTCGGTTTTCCGAACAAAGGGATTTACGACCGTTTGTCTGTCATGTGGTCCATCAGGCGTATACGCCTCGCATGTATAATTTCCGCCCCACTTTCCTCGGCACGTTGTCACGCCGTTGGGTTTCCAACGAAACGAGATACGAATGTTAGTCACGTGTGTTAACCATGAACAAGGTCATCACGAGCGATCGGCATGTTCACTCGACTTAGATGCTTCGATGCCTGATAATTTGAGAAAGCTTGACATAATATACTGTGATATTTTTGTTTGATCATCGAATGTGGATATCATGATTCCTCAAGATTTTCCTGTTTATTCTGGCACGTTAAAACGTGTCAATTTGAATATTTACAAAGCTTGTTTTTGCATATATCGATCTGTGTACAGACGTCTTTAATTCAAAGTTCCAAAGATTTAAATTCACATGTATCAGCTGGATTATTTACGATTAAGAAACAGGAAATGATTCTCGCACTCGTTAAACTCGTTTCTTCGCGCTCCAATTTAGATTTTATTGCGAAAAACGAGGTCGCGTGGACGTTTTTTATCTACATATTTTGCCAACCATTAAAATTGCTGCCTACGCTTTTCTAGCCGTTAACACGATACGAACAGCGGCTCCTTCGTGGACCGATGCTTTCTCTTGTTAAAACACCAGTGAGGTCTTGAACGCGTAGAAAGCCCCGCATTCTATAGATGTGATGAAGTGAATGAAGAACGGCAACATCGTTCTAACGGGATTCAAACTGGAATATCGTTTCGAGAAATTGAGAAAATCGATAAAATTGTATTGCATTCTTTTATTTGTATCACCTTCGCTCTCTTTTTACTCTCTCCTTTTACTTTAGATACATTTCACATAAACAAGCAAATGTTTTGAATAATTACAGATTATACACGTTGGTCGCCAAGACGGTCACATTCAACAGAAAAAACAGCTTGAAAGTTTGCTCTGATTAAATTATACTTTTAGATCTTTAGGATTAAAAGATAAAATTATTCTTCTAAATTTAAATATACCAGTAAAAGTTGCTTATTGAGCTTTTTCTGAACGCAGCCAGTGTTACACGTTAATGTACGATTATCTACGTGTCTCATTGCAAGATAGCGCAATGGCCCTTAGGATTTACAGTTATATCCGCGACAACTTTCTACGCAAAAATTAGCGCATGATGCGTAGAAGGTTTCTTCGTTACTTATATGACTTATTAGTCAGAGTAACTCGAATCGAATGTCCTTGTTCTTCATTAAAAATTTTGCTTCGTTATCTTGATATCTATGTGCGAATTCAGTTTTTTTTTCTCCAATCACTGACCCAATTCTTTCTGACTTTTGTTTATAAGAGAATTATGTCATAGTAATCGCATTCAATTAGAATCAAGAATAATATTCATTTCACAACATAAATTTGATAGACACATTCTTAGAACAGGTCACTTGACTTACTTTTGTATATCACACATACGGTGCATCAGTCTAGAGTTCTCTTCAGCAAGATAAAGTGAGATGGAACGAAATATAGCTGAAGGCTGATGTGCGCCTAACGGAACAGCGAAACGTAACGAACGGTACTTAACTCGCATCCTATCTCTTTTTTTTTGCTCTTTATTCTTTCTTTCTCTGTACGAGATGGTAAGCCGAAGCCTTCTGGTGGACACGTCGCAACCTTGACCGCGTGAGACAGACGATAAGTTAGTCTGAGAGCCAGTTATTTATTTACTTGTGTACCCATTTTTATGAACCTGTGATAACTACAAGATATTTAGTCGCTTTAATTTTTAATGAGTAGTGCCTGAAATGAACTTCCTTAACGTATTTTAAATGTTAATACTTACGCACAATATTTAGAATACGTGAAATGTATTTCAATATTAAAATTTAAAATACGTTTACTATGTTGAAAATTTATCGACTTAATCAAAGCAAAAATCTCCGCATTTATGAATAAAAAATTAAATTGATCTTTTTAATTTTACATTTATGATAAATAATCAAAATATATAATGTTAAATTCAAAGTCGGCTTGTAATATCTTCTCTTAAAGAATTATTTAAAAATTTTATTTAAAAAATGACTTTATATGATAAACAAATCGAATTTGTTTTAATTTAATAATTTTAATTGAAATATATAAAACTTCACTAGGATTCTCTCAGAATACATTTTAAATAAATTTGATGTTTGTGATGAATATATAGATTTGCGGATATATAAACTTTTAAAATATTTGAAACAAGTAATTAATGTTTAAATACAGTGCATATTTTTTAAGTGTAATAAATATAGGAATTTAACCGATTTTCAAGAAGATTAGCACAGTGATGTTTTGATGTTTCAGACGATATTCTTAACGATCGCCCTTTTGCCGGTCAGACTAGCTGCAATCACGACTTTGATGATCCTAGCGTGGCTATTGGCCTGTCTTGGACTACATGGATTGTCCGAGGAGGATCTTCGGCGAGCTCCTCTCAAAGGATGGAGGCGGTATGTTTGAAGGAAACTAAGCGGCGGGATAATTGCGGCGAGAAAGAACGATCCTCTTCCGTACTCTTTCATTCCTAATTCCAAATCCTATCTCATGCTATTCATGTTAACACTAGCTATACCTTTCGGGATTGCTTTTTAATTTCTGTGCTGGTATCATCTCGCTTAGTTAACTAACAAATTAAATCGACCTCATTTAGATTTTCGAATGTATTAATCGCACTCAAAGATCCTTAAATCTAGAATTAGACTTCTCGTATTTCTAAAATTATTATTATACGTCTAAAAAATATTTATGTATTATTTAAAAGCACTAGGAAAGAACATGGGCAATAGGAGTTTCTTTGTTAGTTTGATTTGTTATACGGACTTGTATTATTTAATATTTATATAATATTTATATATTATTTATTATTACTTATAATTATACAAGTACCGTGAATTAAAGTAATTATACAATTACAGTGAACCCGGTAGATCTGAATTAAACGCACGATTTAGAGGTCGTATCTCAAGGCAATGCAATCAGTGGGCTTCGGCTGTCCATGATAGAGAGAGAGAGAGAGAGAGAGAGGGAGGGAAATACGTATTAAAAATGCATGTCCTTCCGTATGAGACAAGGTTTTCGCCTTATGGTGTCCTTGTCTGCAATTTTATTATTATTAAAACTTCTTGTTATTTTATTGAAACGTTTCTCCGTTCTTTTGTAATTAACCAGATATCTTACGGATAATTCACCTTGCATTTCCTGAATTTATAATTCAAGTATTGATTAATTTCAAGTTTTTTAAACTTTTTCGCAATTGAAATTATTAAAATGTCACATATTATGTAATCAAAGTTATTCTCTATGTCATTTAAATACCTATAAAGAAAGTGATTAGTTAATAATGAAGTTGCTTATATATATATTTTTCTTTTTCACATAATTTAGTCATGCGTTACTGTCAAGGTCTTGCGACAAGAAAAGTCTATAAGACGACCTTGTACCATAATGAAACCTTATGACGGATTCAGAGAGAGCTGGAAAAAATATTTCTAGAATACTTTTAACTGAAATTGCACACAGTGGTATTGCAAGTTATTAAATTATTCATGAGGCGGATACTTGTTTGAGTTTGTTATGTGATTAGTGTCACTGTCGAACCAGCTTTCATTTTAGTGAAAACATAAATCAATTATGCTGCATTATTAATTTGCATATAGAGTAAATGAAGTTTTAGAGGCGTTTTCTGAGATCTAAGTATAGTATACATATTTTTAAATATTTTTTGAATTTCTGAAACATGTTTAGATTTAAGGATCTCCATGAGCTGAAAATGTAAATCGATTTATTGAAATCGAGTCCCTGATAGACTTTTAACTGAACCTAATTTTCAAAGAACGCTTATCCCGTTAATCATTTTAGACCCCCTTACAAGAGTAGAAATAAAGAATCGCGTCGGACGATGGTGCATGCGCATTGCAAATTAAATCACTTAAAAACAGAGACATGCGCATCGTGATTTGCTGGATGATGCGGGCCTTATTTCTCTGCGGTGGATTTCATCACCTGAAGGTCAAGGGGCGGAAGGCGGAGACTAAGGATGCACCGGTGCTGGCTCTCGCCCCACATTCCAGCTTCTTCGATGCACTTCCGGTCGTATACCTTGGCGGGCCGAGCATCGTCGCCAAAGGGGAAAGTAGTCGTCTCCCTTTCTTTGGAAGTAGGTCGCATTGGTGAATTGTCTATTGATGAATTAAACGGATTAATAAGAGAGAAGCCATGCTATATGTTTTTTTTTTCCAAATATGAGGGCCGAAATTTTTAATTGAAGTAAATTGTAGTTTATCACGTCTCTGTGAAACTGCGAGAGAAAACTACTAATTTTAAGGTCAAAGTGCAGTATGACCTCTAAATGAAAATTTTAAACTAGATTCGCAACCTCTTGTGAAAACGAAAAATCTTCGCTTGATACCATAAAACCGCAGTATTCTAATCATTTATTTTATTGTACATAATATTCATATATGCATATATGGTGGATGGGATTTATTTTTCAACTACTAACTATGTACGGTTTTAACAATTATCGCTAACACGCCTTTTATACAGTGTTTTATTATATTTGCTACATAACTTAAAAATTGCGATTAAACTTAAAAAAGCACTTACAATTAGAGCAATTAAAAATTTTACTAAATTAATCGAATAACACAATTATATCTGTTAACTCTGATGCATCACTGAGTATCCCTATTTATAAATTTACATTGTGCATAATGTTATCTAAAAGCTGTAGGTCAAGCTACAAACTTGTAGAAACTAACAATAAGATCGCATATTATATTAGTGAGACAAAAAGGGAGGAATATTCGTGTATATATATAAAATTTAAATTCTAAAGAAGCGCACTAACGATCATCGAAACTTGGATTACTAATCGAACGCTTTCACCGTCTTTTTGTGCCTTTTCTTTCTGTCGCTCGATGGCGTAGAAAGTTCATCGGACATACTCGCTCGTAAACGTTTCCTTCTTTCGTAGCACGATTTGAGTTATACTCTTGGCTCTTGCGATATCCCACGTTCTTTTCGTGATGATACTGTCAAGTCGTGGATACGTTTTCGTTGGTATTAAAATACTTAAATACTTGGAAATCCAGTATCCAGTATTAGAGTGATTCCATTCCATGTACCTTGTCGGTTGAAACCCGCAGAAAATTAGTGCCATGGATATGTTTCGTGGGCCGACTCACTTACCAGGCCGGCGGAATGAAAATCGTAGTCCGAGGGAAACAGGCTTCCAGAACGGAAGCCCCGATTCTGGTCCTCGCACCGCACTCGACCTTTATCGATGGCGGCATCGTTTACGTCACCGGATTCCCCTCAATCATCGTCAGGCGAGAATCGGGATTGAATCCGTTTATAGGAAGTAGGTGATATATTCCTGTTTTTCTTTTAATTTTTTCTGTATATCTTCTGCGAATTTATATCTGACTCTAATATTTTATTTGAAATATTCAAGAAATTACTTATTATGAATACTTGTACGCGATTAGACTTGAGCCAAGTAAAATGATGATGATGTCAAGGTATGCTGAAGAAGCATTCGAAGTCGAGACCTGTACTATACGTGAGATCTTTTTAAATGAAAATTTAAGTCTCAAACATCATTGGCATTGTTTACAAACACAGGACTGTGTTTAGAAACTGTTTCACCCGGGTGTGCTTGTAGGTATCATTTTATCCTTATTTAACATTCGATGAGCTCATTCGATGAGCAACAAGAATAAAATGATATACCCCGCGATTTATTGAACACCCCGGAAGTGGCCCGTAACAATTATCTCAAAACCGCGCAAAAAGATAATTATGTTATGTCTAATGTGATATGTGCGGTATATAGTTATTGTTTTACTATCATATAGATAGAGCAATGTTAATTAAACATGTTCAATGATTGTCATTATTTTGTGAAGGTCGAACATTAACGATCTACAAAAAAATTAATTATTGATATCCTATTTGAAGTAATAGAGTTATGTTTTATATTGATTAATGAATCCCATTCACCATTGTATGACGAATGATTTTGAAGTAGATAATATACTTGTAAGAATTCAGTTACTTAACACTCTGATTGCAGTTTAATGAAACAATGATCCCTTTGCATATGCAGACTTGCAAAATAATCGGTCTCAATCTTTTGCAAGAATGTTGTAATGAGTTTCCGGTTTTAGGTGGTCATTGACTGACGGATTTTAAACAATTGATCATGACATGAAGTCGGTCTCAAGACTGTTTTACAAACGTGTTACTTGCTTCAAAATAAGTTCTTGTGCAACGAAGTCGAAGATTGGCTCAATCAATTCAAATAAAGTCAAGCTAGATCCAAGTTATAATTATCAGTTAGTATTTGTAAAATCGATTATACTTTTCATTATTTTTTGATGTATGTAGAACTCATCAACTATACACAGCCAGTCTACGTGTGGAGGGAAGATCCAAATTCCCGGCAGAATACTATCAAGGAAATCATTGAGAGAACTACTTCCAAGGAGGATTGGCCACAAGTAAGTAGAATATTAAACTATTAGTAGAGTTTATAGTATATATACAGAGCGTGTAAGAAGTAAGAGGGAGAGAGAAACTTTATAAATATGTATGGAATGTTTATAAATAGAATGAACACGCACGGCACGGCATCTTCTAATTTGGCCTGATGTTTATTGATATATATATTATGATTTCTTAAGATCTCTTAAGATTTAGCATATATATTACAACAATTGGCTTCGACACACCCCGAATATTTTCTTTAATTTAATACAATTCAAAAAAATAAATTTTATAAATAGAATCTGCGCGCGCGCTCGTGTGACATTTTTTTTCACTTTAGATTCTATCCCATTGACATACAATTAAGAGTCATTTTTAATGGAACTACACGGAACTTGAAAAGTTCACAGAACTGAGTTCATAAAGTTCGTGGAATAGTAGTCTTTTATGATGTTTTCGATAATTCATGGATGCGAGATGCACGCAAGCTTGCAATCAAGACGCAAATCGCTATCTTCGCGTTTACTGGTGCAATTGACCCGACTATTCTCCACAGGTTATGATATTTCCCGAAGGGACTTGTACAAACCGGTCATGCTTGATTACGTTCAAATCAGGCGCCTTTTATCCAGGTGTACCGGTGCAACCAGTATGCATCAGATATCCCAACAAATTGGACACGGTAACGTGGACATGGGAAGGTCCTGGGGCGTAAGTATAGAGAGTCATCTTTCTCTTTTTTTTAATTATTTATTTGTTGTAATATGCTTTATCCGTTGCTTTACATCCGTTGCAGATTGAAATTACTATGGTTGACGTTAACACAGTTAAATAGCAGCTGCGAGATCGAGTTTCTTCCTGTATATAATCCGAGCGAGGCAGAGAAACTAGATCCTAAACTGTATGCAAACAATGTACGACGTCTTATGGCAGAGTGAGTTCTTCATGCACAACGGATTAGGAGACTTAAAAATATATAGATCTCTGGAAAGATTATAATTTTGATTTTACAGGGCATTGAAAATTCCCGTTTCGGATTACACGTACGATGATTGCCGGATTATTAGAAAGGCTCATCAGCTACATCTTCCGCATGCGTCAAATATCATAAAAAGCCATAAACTTCGGTATAAATTAGGGTAGGTATCGAATCATAGTATAAATATTACAAGTAATTAATTAGAATTTACATAATTTTGACTCTTATAGTTTAGTGGCATCAAAAACTGAAGAAGAACTCGTTCAGAAGAAGGCGTATAATTTTGGTGACGTAAATCTACAAGAATTTGCGCAGATCCTTAGATTGGATGACAAGGATCCAACCACTCAACAACTGTTTCGCATTCACGATAAGGTCTTTATATAATATACATAAAATTTAAATAATGTATGTAATATATGTAATGTATGTAATATATGAATTCATTTAACAAAAAGAATTTATGTGTATATCATTTTATAGTTCGGGAAAGGAAAGATCGATCTTGAAGAGTATATCTTCACCGTATTGGCGACAGCAAACGCGTCTTCGGAACGAGACAAGGTTGAGATTGCATTTGACGTAAGTGCAGACTGTTTAAGAAGTCTAATATGTGTATGTATATATATATATATATATAAACTTTTATTTTTACACGATCAAATTGTGTTATAGATATGTGGCTCGAAAACAGCAATGTGTTTAACTCAATCGGAACTCAGGAAAGCCTTGAGGTTATCGATACGTATGCAGCCTGAGGAATCCGACAAGATCTTTCAGCACGCCAGAAGTAACGAGGATGCTTGTACAGTGAGCTTTGGTAAACACTTTTGATCGAGAGATTTATTTTCTCCCTACGATTAAAACTTCTGTTTCTTCATCGCAACTATATTGAATATCAAAAGAAAAAATTATATATGCATTTATTAATATGTTAAACAAAAAAAGTTTTAGTACGAATGTTTTTTTGTAAGTTTTTTGAGAGCGCGCGCGTTATCGTGTTGTTATCTCAACTAACATTCTATGGAAGCGCGTTATCGATTAGCATTCTATGACCCTGTTTTATGAATCTGTGGCATACGAAAAAAAAAATTTATTTTCAACGTACAGTGTAAGAAAAAAAGGTCTAATAAGGCCTGTCTTTTTTAACTGAATTTCTTGCACCATTCATCTGTTCTCTTTTTCTCTTTAACGTGGAAAGAAAAAGAAGAAAGAGATGAACGGTACAATAAGTTCAACTGAAAATAACAGTTATAAACCGATATAGTTGTTGTGAGAAAACGGATGTCTTAATATACAATACTACGAGGTACAAATCTTTTCTTCAAATCTATTTATTTTTTGCAGACGATGTTCTGACACAACTGTCGAACCGAACGGAATACGCACATTTATTCGCCGCAAATAACGAAAGCTCGAAGAAGACCATTTGAAAGTGTCTTTTAGAGCCTGATAGTTCTAAGGAACATCAAGGCAAACCTTTCCTTAGTCCCATTTGCTCCACTTCTGTATGAGAAACGTATCCAAGGTGCTTCAAGGATTATAAAGCGAAACTATTTTGTCGTCTACGGAAGCTGGAGTTGCATGTAAGCGGCAATTTAGACAGCTAGCCCGTGTTTTTCCTATAATCATAAATTAGAAAAAGTCGAGAATTTAGTGGCTTAGAATTTTAGGAAACTAAAATTCTAAGATTTGAGGATTCTAAATGATCTTAGATTTGATAATCCGTGAGTAATTTAGCTACGAAGGTCCTAGAATCTCCGCGGATATGAAAATCCAAAGATACGCGACTTATCCTAGATTCCGAGAATTTAAAGACTCGAGGATTCTACGATCTAGAGGTCGAAGACTCTAGATACCGAGACTTGAAGATCGAAAGTTTGGAAAATGGAAAGCCTAAGGATCTGAAGAAACAATAACCGTCTTAGTAATTGTATATTTGAGGATAAATTAGAATATAGAGGTTCGAGGATCCTGTAAGGCTTATTTCCAATTGAAGATCTACGAGTGTCAAATTACGGAAAAGGAAACCAATGCTTGCACTTTTTGATGTACAGTACACATTACATAGCATACAGTTAAGTGATCCGGTCATTAAGCTTCTTACTAGCTCAAATGGAGTATCCATGACGTAGGGCTTGGACGCGCATTTAGAGGAAAATGAGGACAGGTAACGACATAATTTATTTTTTGACCCGATGGTCCGACGCCGCGATATTCGGTGCACATGTACAGACATGCGATTATGCACAGGAATATACATATACGCTAAATTGTGAACATACTTGTTGCACACTATGAACCGGCACGTATGTAAACACATACACACACATATGCGTAAGAGTAAACGAAAAGATTGGGCGAATCGATCGTATATACCGTCTATGTATGCGCGCGCAAGTGCGTTCATGTGTGTACGTATGTATGTATATAGAAAGAAAATGTGTGTATGTATGCATAGTCAAAGCGATTAGCCACTTTGTAATATCTGTATATGAACGAAATGGCCAAAGTTTAATAACGCGCATTAGCGGTCATTCTGAGTTAAAAATAGATATATTGAGTTATAGAACATTTTACTACGACATACGTTGAAATAACAGTATTTATTGAACTGAAATTTTTGCTTTCAGTGCGTTGAATTATCATACTTATCTTTTTAGCCAAAGAAACCACTTAGATTTCGTTAAATGGTTGGATATTATATAAATGTGATTAACAATAATATATTCAAAAAATAATCTTAAGTTTATTAATAATCTTTGTAATTATTAAAAGAGAGTTTGTTAGGGACATTGTGACATGCCTATTAGACTGACAATAGGTAATACAAGTTTTTAGCACAAACTAAAAACTACATAGACGAAATTCAATAACTTATACAGCGACGTAAAGAATAAATGCAGCGGTGGCGGGTAAAGGATTTACAAGTCTAATATAAAGATGTAAAATTTTTAAACGTACGAATAAGCGATTTAGAAATATAAATTGTTTAGGTTCAAAGTTTCCATGATACTTGGCAAACATGTAAAAGATTCGTTTTCGTTGTCTCATTTCCATCCATCCGATGATTTAGGTAAATAAAAAACGCAAGCAGTATTTATATATTGACGCTTTATTAACACGTAGCTTGACTCAAGATATACTTAAAGAATATTACAATCGCGTAATTTCGGAGTTATTGATAGCCCGTAGTTTTCCATCGGAATGACTAGACCGTCGATGTCTGACTTGCGCATGGGTCGGCGGAACATATCCTGCCTCTTCAGCGCGTTTATGTTTATCTAACTGAATGAATCGTGAGCCAGGTCCACCGCCACCGCCGTCCAAGCACTCGCAGCTCAGACTCGCCTGATCGAGGTCGCTCTGATACGGTCCCGGCGGGATCAGCAAGCTCTCCGTCGACTTGGTCGGCTGGAAATGTCGGCTGACTGTCGAACTCGTTGTTGTGGAGTATGCAGTACTGCCGCTGGCACCGCTGCTCTTTCGTTGCACGGTACCGATCGGCGTCTTTGATCTGCCAGTACCGCTGCTGTGCGACCCCTTACCAGAACGCTCCGCGCTATGAGTCTTGATGGTTACAGTATCCAGATAACCGTAACCAAAGCCGTAACCTCCGAAGGCTTTGGTAGTCAAATTATCCCAAGATTTAGGCTTAGCGTACTGAAGGCACGGCGGTGGTCGCTGGTGCACACTCGGATCCCAGTACAGAGTGTCAGTACTGAGGCTAGTGGAACAAGAGGCGACGCTATCGGCTGTTGAGACGTCGCTACTGGTAATTGAATGAAGACTATGACCGGATGTGCGAGAGCAACTATGAGTATTAGACTGCGATTGTTGCTGCAACTGTTGGTCTCGTTGTCCTTGAACATGATGATGCTGCATGTTGGCCTGTTGTTGTTGCTGTTGCTGTTGCTGTTGATGGAGAGCCTCATTGCGAGCTCGTCGTTGTTTCTCGCGACGTCGACGACTAGGAACGCAATTTGGATCGCAACAGGGGCTGGCAAGATCATAAGCATCTAGACTGACACTGTCGGATTGCTCCCGGCGACGATTTGCGCTGGAGATGCAAGCGACGCAGAGATTGTTCTGGGGAGTTGAATGTAGTGATTGTCCTTCACCAACAGCGGATGATTGCTGTTGTTGCTGCTGGCAGGACTGCTTGTGAGATTTACTCTTCGCAGGTGTACCCATCATACCATTTGCCTGGTGGTAACTGTGACGCAAAGAGGTCACCGCAGATTCGCTCGACATCTTTGAGAGGAAGTGATGATGATCGCTACGAGACCGAGGCGGTCCGACTGTTACGAGGCAAGCGGCGCTGCGTGGTATAAGACATGATCGCCCATCCGCAAACTAAAAAATGTGTTTAAATTATTTGAATCGCGATAATTTAGAAATGATTATAAAATTTTATCGTTGTTTGAGATTTGGAATTACGAAAATTATTATAGAATGTTTAGAAACTTTACTGTATCGATATTTTAATTCTTATTACAGATAAATATAAATAGTGGCTACTACGTTATAAAGAAGAAGATGTTCGGTGGAGGTCGCTGGCCGGCAGCATTGAATCGTGGAAGAGTTGAAGCTAGAAGAGGGCGATGGTTGATTGGGATTAGTACCGATGCTGTTAGGCGTTCTTTTGCGCGCTGGCAGTGAATGGGTTTTCCATCGGCCCATTAGAATAGACCGTTCTCTCTCGCATAGTCTCTCTAATTCGCCCAGACGAGATTGGAGAGCGCGTTGTAACTCAATGTAACGCATATGTAATTCCACCTGGAATCATTGGTACATTTAATTCATCAAATCATACGTTGTCAAACCAGAAAGGATCGCATTGAAATTGCAAGATTGTGAAAACTGTCAACGACAATCGGGCTTTCGCTTACCTTTCTGACGCAATCTTCGAAGGATACGACCATTCGCATTCTGGTGTCACAGTTCTTGATAAAGTTAACTAGGGTCTTGTGATCGGCTCTGTCCATCTCGTGGCCGTTTATAGATAGTATTACGTCACCTTCCCGCATACCAGCTTTGAATGCAGGTCCATCATACTCCACGTAATCCACGTAAGTTACCATTTCTATTTCCTGTTCTCTCTTGTAATGTATTCCGTAGCTCTGTGAAGTCGATCAAGATCTAATTATTATATATGTTGAGACACTCAAAAAGCATTTGTAAATAAAATACAATTAAAATACGTAAAATATTGATAAATAAAATATAATTTGTTTTCTTTGAGTTTTTAATATTTCAGTCGATATATTTTTAATGTTACGTCGATATTTTAATAGAATAGAATACGAGCAATCGTAGACTCTATTAGAAAGATCGAGATATCACATTTATTATCTGATACAGTAACAAATCAGCATCACCTGTAATGTGAAACCGTACGTGCCATTCTTCTTCTCGACAATAATCGTCCGGCGACGTCTGTCTTCGTCAGCGCGTGCAACTCTATCAGACTTGGTTCTCTCAAGAACAGCCTGAGAAGAAAAGAAATTCTTATCTGTAAGATTATAATGCATTTAAGTCTATTTTATATATCTTTATAACAGATTGGATAAGTGAAAAGAATTATAGTAAGTGTAGTCATATTATATTTGATGATCGAGATGAAAATTCTGCGATCTCTAAAAATGATGATGGAAGGGTCAATTTAAAAATTAGATGAACGGATTAGGTCGATGATATATTGGTACAATTAACAATTCCTCCATTTTCTTTTCGGTGTAATTGGATAATTACCCCGCGAGGTGCGGAGGAAAGCAGATAAAAGCAGAATAATTACACATTCGACGACGCCGCTCCATTCCTCCTCGTCGCTGTTATCGATACCGGCTGTCCGCCGTTGTCCGGTGCCGGTGGTGTTCGTGTTCTGCGGCGAGCTGTTCATGATCGCGCGAAGATGTCCGTGAGCATCTGGGTTGTCGCCGGGGTGCCATCAACACCTCGGTCAGGCGCCTCCACCGAGATCGGCGAGGGGTTAACACGCGTCCCGACGCCGCACGACGCCGCGACGGCACATCTTTGTCGTGGAGCCGTCTAGCTCGACTGTCTTATACGTTGTTCATCGCGCAGACGCGACAATATCGGCCTAGCACCCCGCAGGGTGGTAAGGGGTTGGCGGGGATGCGAGCGGTGGTGTCGTCGACCGGGCCTCCCTTCCTCCTGGTAGTCGCATCCCTTTGGTTCCATCACGGCGCCCTCCACGACACTAGACAGGAATAAACGAAGATTTAAATACGCAGGAGCGAGCGCGCTTAATGCTAGATGAGGATCGAAACGATGCGATGGTTATCGATTAGCTGAAAGCTTTTGCTATCTTGATTTCTGAATTTTTCATCCATTGGTTCTTAGAAACGTTAATTCTGCGCTGTTCTCTACTCATGTTGAATATTTGATATTTGACCGGACACAATTACAAGTCCGTTCATCTTTAATGATGCAGCCACATTTTCTAACAGTTTCCTTGCTCTTGACGATATCTCGTATACCGCGACAACACGGAGGACATTTATCTTTCTTGATATTCTCCAGCAGTTCTTTTCGCTGGCGTTCGTTGGCATTAATATAATAGCGAATCTTTGCAGCTTCTCCGCTGCCATCGCCAGACTTGGGACAGCACACGCATTGTATCTGTTGTCTACCGGAAGCGGAAACGACCCTCTTGCATTGATAGACAGGACTATCGTCCACGCTCTTGAAAAGATAGGGTTCCTTGTTGCGAGGAAGCTGAAATTGCGTAACGATCTTCTTGCCGAAACACGAAGCGCGGATGAAAACTGTGACTTCGCCTACATGTTGTCCTGTCGCTGTGGTAATTTTAAAAGCGTTCTTCATCGTTCTGCACGGATTACTGTGTTGAGAAATATACATGGTCAGCAGAGAGTTCATAAGGCCACGAAGTTGAATCTGGTGAGTGCCTGTGTCAAAGAATATATATGTCTTTATTTGGATGAAATTCCAATTCCTTGATTCAAATGTAACGATGTTGAAGAAAAGTAGTAAAACGAAGCAAGTAAAAATTCAGACCAATTAGCATCACGTCCGGCAAAACTCCTGGCGGTAGTTCTTTGTAAACCGACATTGTTATGGGAAAGTTGCACAATGGTTTCTGTAGGACATTGTCTGAAAGAGCAAATAAGCAGGATTTGCCCTTTTTAAAGACTTGCGATCCATTGTGCGTACAGGCGCAAACTTCTGTTGGCGTTTCTTGATAAATATTGATAGGGGGCAAGTTCAATATCTATAATTATTTTTACAATATTAGCGAATTAATAAACGAATTAATAAATATAAAGTTTTTACTTGAAACGAGACGCATGTTTTTGCTGGCAATATTTCATCGTAAATTGCCCGTATTCTAGGAATATTCACTGTATCGACTAATAACTCTATCAAAATCAGTAGTTCCCTTTCCATTAGTTTCTGTTTTTGTCATATATTTCCATGTAAGAGATTGCAATTAATATAACAAATATTTATATTACTTTATTTATTTTTATTTTACGTTTACTTGTCTCTTTAATGAAAATTCAATAACTTCGTCGTTGATTATAGAACATACTTTAGTAATTTTTATTTAATTATTATTTATGTTTACTCTAATTAATTTTGATTATCATTGAGGATACAAAAAAATTTAGGTTGACAATTATACAATTATACAAGTTACTGAAGTAAATTACTAGTTCGAAGTTTTAAAGCTAAGTTCTCGATATTAGGAGAACATAATGCACAAAAACAAAACATTTATTTGAGTTCGATTTATCTAATTTTTATTCAATTTATACCTACAATGACAATATTTCGTTTTTTTTTGCAATATTTAATAAAAAAAAAATTTAAATATGGTTAAATAAACACATGTTTATTACACAACAGTTGTATCAGTAAACAATTGTATCAAAATCGAAAATTGACTATAAGAAAGATATCGCAAAATTAATTTCCTAGAATAAATTTATGCTTAGAACATTATGCTCAGAACTTTACTCTTGAATTTCAATAAAGAAGCATTTCACTTTTTCTTCTTAATCTTCTTTTTATGCTCCTTTGGCAGTTCTTCATCGTGCTCTTCTGTTTGCACATCTCTGGTCTCGTATCTAATCGGGGGTCTTCTTTCAGGTCCTTTCGGGGTTTTCATCTCTAGCTGTATGTCAGATTTCTCACCGACTCCGACGAGGCCCTTCTTACCGATTCTCAAGACAAAAATATCATGGTCAGGATCAGATGGATCGCTTGGTTTCGTTGCGGCAGACTCTGCAGCAACTGTTACAGTAGGTTTCTTCCCATCAGAGTTGTCACCATTGTCGAAGAGACCGGATACCTTAAGAACTACCGGCTTACCGCAAGGCTGAGACGGATCGCGATTATATTGAACAGGGCCCTTTGATAAAAAATCAGAACTGAGTTTAGATATCTAATCGAGAAGTTATTTCTTAATTTTCTATGAGTACGTACTATATCTTTTAATTTCCTTTCAATCATCCCATCGATTCTTTTTTTCCTCATTTTCTCATCCCTCTGTTCAACAGCTGCTAATTTCCCACACGGTACACAAGGATACTTCTCTGGTATGCACACAGGACAAGTTATCGGTCTTTGAAGATCCTCACAGGAATTTTCGAAGACATCAAGAATACGAGAATCCACTTCGCGACATTTATACAATAAAATCTGATCGACTTCTCCAGTGCCGAAAATAAATGTTGAAGGATCCTGTGCAGTTGGTGCGCCAAATTGTGTGACAATCATCTGTCCGAGACCAGAGATTCTTACAAAGATATCCAGATTGCCCGACAAGTTGCCATTGTAAATCAATGGCACTTGACCATCAAACTCTTTGGACGTTGTAACGCTATTTTTCCAGTCCTGTATCATTTCTATTCGCAATGCCGCGTATTGACCGGATAAGTCCAGCTCGCCAGTTCCTACTAAGACATCCGACTTGATGGCGTCTGGCATCTGCTTCTTTACTGTGAGTTTAAGAATCATTTTTACAGCGCGGTTCATAGCCACCTCAGAATCAATGGCGAACAGTACTGATTTTCCAACATTGAAGATTTCAACTTCATTAATGATGCCCATCTGCGGTTGAAAAAGGGGATCTACTGGAGTGACCACTAGATCATTCTCGTTTACGAAGTCAAGAAATTCAAAATGGATACTGGTAGGTACGAAAAACATCTGATTCAATTTGGTTAGGCGGTCGCCTGACGCCTGTTTAACGTATAATTCCAACAAAAGTAGGTAGTGCTCTTTGCATACACTCGGGGGGACTTGCTCGTACACGAGCGTTTTGTTCTTTCCAGTTAACATTGTTGATTAAATATTTTTCAATGATATTACATAAATAAGTTACTCTTGTTGAAAGATGATTTGTTGGTTAATTGCAACTTGACTGCATAATAAATTTTTCCATTAATTGAACTATCTTCGAAATTAAATACTGCAATGCTACTACGTGGAAATTTCACTGGAGATAAATTTTAAACAGTGAGGAAATTTTGAAGCGTAATCGAGAGATGTTGGCAATGTTGACAGCTAATTGACTCGACACTGTTTCGTCTATCAAAGTTCAAGCTTCAAATAGATCTTTTAAATCAAATGATTGACAGAGAAACGAACAAATAACAAGCATATTAATGATACAATGTTGATTTAATTAATAATTTATTACTGTTTACTGCACAGATAGCAATTCGACTTTAGAAGAATGACGTAACTTCAATGGAATTTAAAGTAAATATTAGGGTTACGTTTTGTATATTTTTAGAGCTCTCGAGCTACATTCATGCTTACGTTTTGAAAGATTTTACCTACTACTTTTAATTAATATATAGTATAGTTTCTATTTATTCTTGCAAAGTATATGTTTATGGATTCTTAATTTCTTAGAATTTTAAATAGGATCTTTTAAAGATGTCTCATATTTTAAATATATTGTTATACATATTTGATTATGTTAATTTTCAATTACAAGTAATAAAATCGTTGTTGACGAAAATGTAAAACAGAATGAGCAATAGAGTTGTAATTTTTACATGGCTTTTCTGACACAGCAGCAAAACTGTTGCATGCACCGCGCTCTTATCATATTACTGGTGATATTCCGGATATTTAATTTCAGACATGGTTGGCGTTCTCATGCCAACCTCTAATTTATGGATCATTTTGGCCGGCTTTATCGTTTATACACAAGTTAATGCCTGTCTTTTTCGTGACCTTGCCTACGATATCCACCCGACCAATTGTTTGTACGATCAATGTTTGATTGGACGAAATTGCGATCCCGCCATCGCCCTACTAAGACGAATTAACATCCTAAACGGCTGAAGTTCAACTGAAGTACGTATAATTGGCCTATTCTGTGACCATAAATAATCGAAATTAGAACTTTTAGTTATGAGTTTCTGATAAAGTTAGCTCAATTACAAAGCGTTTCATTATTGCAAAACGTTCCGGAGTAATTTTCTATTGAATATATATTTAAGAATTGTTTTTTTTTATCTAGGTAATACTATAACTATGCGAGTTTCTTCAAGGAGAATTATATCTAATCAGCACTATGCGCTCCTTCTGAACGGTCTATATACGAATGTTGATTATACAATATTTATATTGACGGTAATAGCAAGAATCGTGTATCCCACGCGTTCGTATTGCACACGCAATAATGAACGCGCGTGACACACGTCGTTGACGTCGTAACGGATAGCAGTGCGTCACAACGGCGAGCATCGTGATATAGGCTCGCCGAATTTCATCATGCGCCGGGTGCATTCAAATCGAGAAGTCAGCGGGCCACGTGCAAGCCAGACTTATTGTTAGACGCCTTCACGCGCCCGCCATTTCTGGCGCGTCACACGATACGGATTTAGGTGAGGGACGATGTGGAAGCTACAAGTTCACTTTTTTCTTCTTTTTTTTTTCAAATCTTGTTCAGTTCTATAGGCAACAAAACGATACTCCGAAAAAAAGATATTAAATTTTAATGAATTATTTGTTTAAATAGTACTTATTAGTATATACAACTAATATATCTAAATATTACTATCTAAATATTAGTATCTAAATATTTAGTAAATTATAAAGATATTTTTATATAAAAACCATTAATTTGACTTAACTATCATGTTTTTCTTGAGTAAATATTTATTCGCCTTAAATTTAGTTTACTGTAAAGTTGATACTATTCAAATAAAAATATTTATTAAAATTTTTTGTAAATTTTTTCTCAGTGTAGCTTTGCTCTTTTTGACGATAAGACAAAATGGAAGACGCGATGTTTCCTGAAAGGTCCTACAAATAAAATAGCGCGATAGTGTACTACGATAATGCACTACTCGAGATACACGGGGTACTGAGGATCATAATTTTACAGGTAACAGTGGTTTTGCGTGAACCTCGGATTTGCGCCGCTCGCAAAGTTCCAAAGGCCGATCGGCGGGAATCGATAACGGCCGAACGACGACCTCTGCCACAAAGCCTCGGAAGATGGCGGCGGCGGCGGCAGCGGTGCCGGCGGTGGCAACGGCGAAGACACGGTGGTGAAGGAGGCGGTGTGGCGGTGGAAAGTAGCCAAGTAATGAAGTCGCCGCGGCAGTCGGCCGCGGTCTTTTGAACGGTTCGTGGAACTGTATAAGTACCGTATGAGAACAGCGTGCTCCGAAACTCGCGCCTATCAGACGATCCTGCACTCAGGAATGAGGTAACCGCCGGCGACGGGCTTGATTCTTAGGCATTCTTAACACGTAGAAACTATCACCGGCGAACTACTTGGCAGGTGAGCGTCACGTTCTTTCGATCGATTCTTCGATTCCTGCCTGTACGTTGTGGCAACGCCACGAGAACTTTGACTGTATCCTGGGTCTTTCCCGCGTCGATATTTTTCGGATCACCATTCATGCGCGTGAAATCTTGACCGTGACGGCTATGATAAATTCGTGGAATAGTAGGATTTCGAGACAAAAAGATGTAAAGCAAGTCATATTATAAAAAAAGATATAATAGTTGTGCACAAAGCAAGCGTAATTAAGGGACCTGTGTATATGTATACGTATATATATATATTTCTTGTTCTATATCATTTAGTTCTGTTCTATTTCCTTATAGATAAGAAATATGTACGTGTGTGGGTGTGGGTGTACATATATACCTACACAAAATTAAGAAAAGTAAAAATGTAGTTACGAAAATGAACGCTTATGAAAATTAAGTTAAATATTTTTGCATAAAAACTTTTCCATTTCTCATGCTTGTTCAAGTCTGCAAGTTCGTGCAATATGTTGTACAATATATAGTACTATATAATATTGCTATTACACAATATACAGTGTTATATATTATTATTAACTATTATTACTGTAATGCTGTAAAATCATTTTTAACATTATCGCCGTTACCCATATCATAATTAAATAGAAGATCACTTTGCTTATATCTCAAGTATTTCCCGATGTCACTAAAATGAGTCACGCGTACAAATATAATATTTCCTTGAATGTAGCAGCTGTTTGTGAAAGAACGTAGAGTACTTCTATGGTCATGTTGGTAACTTTTATGGCCACGGCGTCTTTATCATTATACCAGTACATTTGTATGATGTAACGGCGGACCGATGTTTCGGACGGTCGCCGGCAACCGCTCGCGCGTATTTCTTCTGCGATGTAATAGTCATAGAAAAGACGGTCTTATCGCTGCGCGAATTTATCGAAACGTAATAAGCTGACACAGGTGTGAGACAATAAACGTATCGGATGTACAGGAAAGGGAAGATAAGTGGGCTTTTGAGGCAGGTAGTGACTTTCGGAACCGGATGGTAAACCAGTTTAGTGATTCTATGATTAAAACTCGTAGTATCACACTTCCATGAAGGATGTCTGTCATCATTAGATTCCCTCATAATTGCTCAAAATGTAAACCTTTCCGAATTGAGTATACTTCTCGAATACTGATGCCAATATTTTGCAATTGAAAGTAATACGTTGACACATTCTTTGTGTGAAATATCACGCGATGCGGACCATTCGCAATTTTGACCGATTCGAAGATACAGAAAATTGCTGATTCGGAACATCTGAAACGGCAATTTCAAAATTGATATTACGCTTTTGCAGAAAAATACACTTGGGCATTCATTCTTTTCCAAGAAGTTGAATCCTGTAGCGAAAAGTTTTCGCGTGTATGGTTTGTCCTATGAATGCCAAGTCGGCATTCATCGAATATATTTAGCAATTCCCTGTACAGGTATCTTTAGCATCCCTCTAAGTATCTCATGTCATTTAATCTTGCTTATCCTGAACTTTTTCATGATTTTCTTAAACGTTTCATTGTTTAAACTTTTATAATTTTAAAGGAAATAATGACTAGCTACATATAATCATAGTTTTAGCGAATTCGATTGGACGCACTAGTGCGCACCAGTGCGTATTAAAGCCGCGTGCAAATATTTCAAATTATAAAATATAGATTTTACTTTAACAGCACAATAAAATGTATTGAGAATTTTATAATTTAATTCGTTTTTATATTTATATTAAACACATTTTTATGTCAATCTGTGTACGCGCGACGGTTTTAATGTGCACCAGTGCACATTGAGTGCAATCCAATCGAATTCGCTATTTGATAAACATTTGATCATATCTATCCGTTATAAGAAAATACTGGGATTAGTTATTAATTGTAAATTTTCTCTCTCTCTCTCTCTCTCTCTCTCTCTCTCTCTCTCTGTCATTTGAGGACGAACGATGTACATAGTTTATGCAATTTTAATACTGATCTGTGTTGTGATCCATGTATAACTTCAGCATCCGTCTTGTTTTTCACACTTAGTTCGATGGTTTATGAACCGTTTATCTTTGACCCGAGTGCAATAAAATCAAAAGTTTTCAGTTATGGAGAACGCAACCCTTCAAGTGGTAACTTCTGATAAGATAGTTACCATATCAACTTGCGTTTCTTCAACGACGCAAATTGATGTGGTACTGTTGGATTATCAATCAATTCCTTAACATATGATATCATGTGCTTACTCTTTACCGCTTTCAAATAAAAATTTATTTTCAATGAAAATTTATTGTTATATTTAATTTTACGTAAAAATGCCGTTTTATCTTAATTTTTATTCTTAACTGTTTAAAATGCAATTATTTCATTCGTTATATTAGTTTATTTAAAAACGTAAGTGTTCAATATCGTACACGTATTCGCTGTTTTATTTTACGATAACCAACATTGCGTAACGTTAGCATTCACGTGTTAAACACACGAGACTTTAAGTTTTCTTTTTGCGATTTTGTGCAAACGATTATCATATTTCTCGTGACCGGTGAACACTTGGAATGCAAAAGATACTCGCTCTTGTAATTTCGGAAAGTCCTCCTCCTTCTTGACGCACCTAAAATTAATCTTCTTTTCAAACTTGGCGACGCGACGAGAAAATTAGCGTCACGTGCGGTTAAATCTACTTAATTTTACAAGAAGTATATGAAACGTATTTTGCTGTCCGGTTATCTTGGAAGGAGGTCAGATCAGCTCTGATATCGTGTTTTAGGCATAAGTTTAATCGTAATTAACAGGGAATTAAGTCCTAAGTTTAATGACCGACTCAGCAATTATCAGACGAGTAAAGAAATCAACTAATGACGTTAATTGCTCAAGCTTATTACGGCAACTTGAGTTTATCTGACAGTTTATCTACTCTCGTAACTCATCTTTTTTTTCATTAGGTCATCCGCATAATGAAGTCTTTCGATATCATTGTGGGATAAATAAGACGTACAAACGATTGTTGTTTAATCACGAGTCGGCCGCATACAACAGATTAGATCACAGACCTTGTTCTACAACCTGAAGCTTTCTATTCCGCGTCGTGAGGGGCCAAGGACATCATTTTTTTGTGTACATCGATCTCCAATTCATTCATCTGATTATCTCGTAGGTTTAAGTGCCATTTAGAATTCCGTCATGACCAATTATGTTCGGATCGGGTAATAACAGCGACAACAAACAGTGAGAATAGATTATCAATTATAATAATGTTCGGCAATCTTGTGTGCTTTAAAGTATATACTCGATCTTAAATTACCACTAAAGTAAATAGATGTATCGTCATGTTTCAATATCCGTCTGTTCATTCCCATTGGTGAAGTTAAGACGACTGCGGGTCTTTTCGTCTCGTTTCAAAATAGAACGTTTAGAGGGTTATCTCGCCGATTGTTAATGAGCCGTTCTTGTTACTATTTTTACCCTCAGTCCTAATCTCCTAATATCCAACATTATTCGACAGTCAAAAACTGCTACCGTAATGGTGTATCAATTCTACGTTAATCAAGACTTAGAATGTGTTGAGAGATTCTAGCAAAGCTGACGTTATTTTGATGTCAATTTGTGTTATTTTCGTTAGAAATATATTCGCTTTTGTGAATTATAATTATAATAGTGTAGCGGTATATAGACGGCAACGATCATCGTGTCTCCTTGTATTCCCTGATAAAAATAAAATGTAAAGCGGATGTCAATAAAGCGTTATTTTGGAGTGTAAAGGAAATGTAAGGGGGGAGTAACGGAAACGTAAACGAAACCCGTAAGAAGCGAAAATTGGAACATGAAACGTAAAGGAAGCGTCAACTATACGTTAAAGAAACATAAATAAACCGTAGATAAGTTCTTCGGCAAGCACGAGCAGAATATTCGTTGAAACGTGATTAGACAGTCTAGAGAACGTAAACGGAGCATCGTCGAGTTCTTAGACGAACATGAATAAAATTTGATCGAGGTCCTTGCTAAGCAAATGAAAATATTTTTAAATATATTTTATTTATTCGGTAAACATCTAAAAAAAATTATTATGCTTTTATCTTGCAACCCTTATAGGGGCTCACTTCAAAAAAGTTATTTCATTGGGTGCATTCAGTACTGCGACCACTCTCACTGAGCGCTCAGTGAGCTCTTGAATCTGATTGGCATATTCCGTTAGAACTAAAAATTAGACCAAACAGATTCAAGAGCTTATTAAGCGCTCAATGAGCGGTCGTGATATTGAATGCACCCATTGGAACACAACTGAAAAATCTTTTAATGCTACGTCTTTTATTCCAGTCTGTACGATTTTTTAAATTCGAGAAGTTAATTCTCGCTAAATCCCTCTGGTGGCGGTGCCGCGTACTACTCAACGACGCTTCGTTTACATTTGCTGTACAGTTCAATGACGCTCCGTTTTAAAATAAATTTTTTTATTTCTATATCCTGAAAGTGTACACAAAGCGTATTTGAATGCTCCGTGTACTCTTTGCGGAGTGTTGTGAAGCGTTTGGGAAACATTAATGAAAAAAAAAAATTTTAAATATGTAGGAGATGTGACAGATGTGTTTCGAGCACACCGAGGAACGTGTATGAATATTCAAAACCATTAAGAGTCAATGGAAAGTCGATGAAGTGTTTAAGAAGTGTTAAAATTCTTTGTTCACACTTCTTTGACGCTTCGACAAGCTTTATATTTTCATCAGGGTTTTCATGTTCTCCTGATAATTATGTATGCATATCGTTTGTTATAACAATGGCATAACTTAAAATCGACGTCAAAATGAAGATAAACGTCAGCTTGTTTACTAGGATGTGATTTCAGCGTGAAAAAAAGTTATTAGCTTATTTAATACATAGAAAATTTGCACTCTGCTATGAATTCTCGTCGTATTTTTTTTTAGATCTTGTATACATTACATTATCTGTTCATTATATTCTTTGAATACCGATCTTTTAACTACTAAAATAGCAAGAAAGTATAAAGTAAATATAACGATGAAACATAATAAAAAAACAAAATGGTTTGCTTGTCGAAAAATTTCAAGAATATTCACGTTAATTCTCAAAATACTGTTGTGCGACAAATTTTTCAAGATATGATGCGTTGAAGAGTTCTGCTCTGAAAACGCCAAGCGTGTAACTCCTTCGTTGCATCTGCCCTTTGCCTCTTCTAATAATTAAAGTGTCAGATTATCGCGTTTTATCAACGTCTGCACATATGCGCGATTGTTTACTTTATTCAAGCAAAGTCGAGTTCGCGAACCCGGAAGTGGTAAAGTTAACGCTCTTTCGTATCATATGTACAATATAATCTCGTTTAACATAATTGAATTGCGACGAACACAACGCAAGTATCTAATCGTCCTTGACAAGCTAATTTGATCCTCAACACGTGAAAAAGCCAAAAATTTTACACGGAATCTAATCGCTATTTTAAATTTTCTTGCATTTCTTTTTATGTTTATGTGTTTGTGGCATTATTTTTCTAGTATACACATTCATGCATTATGACTGATAATTATTCGAAAAACGGTAATGTAAATTAACATTAATAATATAAATATCAATATACAATATTAAGAGTAAAAATGATATCAGTATTTGTATTAATATTAATACTATCAATTTTAATGTTAATAATATTAATATAAACATTAATATTAATATCAATATATAAAACCAAAAATTTTTTATCCGAAATTTTACATTGTTACAAGATGCCTACATTTTGAACAATACTTTCATTAAGGAAGTGACAATATGCATAAGTTTAAATAAGTAATAAATAAACGAAAAATAAAAACTTTCTTTTGAAAAAATATTTTATTCGAAAGAAATCCAATAGCACAAGAAAGATTTCACATTTTTTGCTTAATTTTTACTTATTTATTTAGATTGATTTATTTATGTTGTAATTTTTTAAATAAAAGCATTGGGCAATGTTGGGCTTTTGCAACAATGCAAAATTTGGACAAAAAATTCATGAAAAATTTTTATTTTCTGCGATTTTTTCCAAATAGAAGCAAGAAATAAGCAAATCTTTACAAGAACTTTTTTCTTGGTTTATCCATCTCTCCTGAAACTTTAATTTGGTATCTCTTTGTACAAAAGTATAATATAAAAAAAGTATAATAAAAAGAATAACAAAATAATTTTAACACATTTTCTTATTGTGTGTCTTCTTTTATAAAAAAAGAATATTTGAGAAATCGCGGAAAGATAACAGAACATTCTGTAATTAATTTAATCGTAATTTTACTTTTTTGTAGAAAAAGTAATATAAAAGTTATTTTTCTAATTAATAACAGTTATTAATTTATTAATACTAATATTATTAATACATTAATAATTATCAATATATTAATATTATCATTAATATTGATATTAATATTAACATTGTATTATATTAATATTAATATTAACATTATATCAATAACATTAATTTATGCAGTTACTATTTTTCGAATAATTATCAGTCATAACGCATATTCATGATGAATATTCAAAGAGAAACGCATTTTGAATATGTTCCGATCCTTCGGCAAGTTCAGATTGGTAAGCATTTCTGTCCGCGTGCGTACATTAACTTTTTCATTTCTTCGATTTATCTTAAATTGAAGATCATGACACTAACAATGATGACAATAACAAAAAGTTAGAATAATGTTAAGTGAGTCATAATATCCTTTTACAGTAGCGCAACGAATCCATGTATAGCCGATAAAAACGCGGGACTAAAGTAAATCATAACAATTTTACATAAATTTGCACATCTATTTACTTGTCATAAGCGAAAATAATGATACTGTCGATTGTAGGCGGGAGTTATCTTACATGTGTCGTTTTTTTACATCACAGAAGTTTCAAAGTTCAAGGTGTTCAAAGATAAGAATATACATATAATGAACAGGTCTTAATCTGTACAGAAGCCGTCATTAATGCCTTTCTACTGCGTTCTGAAATTCACTAAATTTTCTATAGTATACGTTACGTATATTAGGGTACAAATATGAGAAGAATTCTGTTTATTAATTTGAAATCGTAATATTTTAAAGAGGCGCAATAACATCAATATGATGCAATAAGTAGAAGATAAATTATGTAAATAAAATTTGTATTATAATAACGTGCTTATAAATTTGCTGAATCCATTTAAAATTTTTGCAAAGTAATATAATCAAGGTATTGATTGTTTTGTTGTACATATTTCAGGTAACGCGCAAAAAATACATCAACAACATGCCTACAATGGTAAGCATCCACCTCACACTATAACTCTGTTATTGCATATATTTGTACTTTATTCACATCTCCATTTGCGTCATAATTATGCGCCAATCATTTACTACTGATGTCATTTCATCTTATGTCATTACTAATAAACACTATTCATTATATCTTATTTTTAACATAGACCGACGCGAACGAAAAGTTGCCGACAGAGTTGGATACCTTCCTGCCCCAAGATGGATCCAATCTTAAGGATGGCGTCCTGTCCGCCAAGTAAGACTCCGATTAATTTCATAGAAAACATTAATTGAGAGAACAAAATGTGATTTATAATGCATAAATGTACAAAATACAAATTGCTAAGAGCTTTGTTTTCATTTGACACAGATATGTAGTACAAGTTGCTCCACGCGATGTTGAAGCCGCACTGGGCGATGAGAAGAGTTTCGATCCCTTTGCGGAACGCAAAGTCGACAATCCGACAACGTAAGAATCAACGTCATTCTTTTAATAATAATCTCATAATACACACACACACATACACACATGAATTTTGTGATACATGTATACTCTATAATATATATTTTTATCTTAATTGTTAATTTTTAATGATTTGGAATGACGCGATAAATGTGTGAATAACTGTATTATTATATCGTTTTCAGGGATTGCGATACGTTAACGCACTTATTGAAAGCTTCTCTTGGCACTGGAATACTAGCTATGCCCATAGCTTTTAAAAGTGCTGGACTTCTTTTGGGTATCTTTTCCACGATACTCGTTGCATTCGTGTGCACACATTGCGCATATATTCTGGTGAGTTTCTAGAGATAAAGATTTATATTTCGTCGCGTATGTAGTTATCGCTATAGATAGCCTGATTTCATTTTTCGTAAGATAGGATTAACGTATCTCATTTTCAGGTCAAATGCGCGCACGTGCTCTACTACAAAACTCGAAAAGCGGAAATGGGATTTGCTGAAGTTGCTGAGACAGCTTTTAGTATCGGACCTCAGTGGGCGAGAAAGTTCGCGAAACCTTCCAGGTTATTAACTTTGTTTCCCGAACATATGATTAATTCTTTAGCAACTTTTTTAGTTAGCAAATTTCTCTTTTGTTTATAGATATCTCATACAGATTAGTCTATTTACTACATATTACGGTACCTGCAGTGTATACGCAGTAATCGTGGCTGCTAACATTAAGCAGATTATCGAACATTATCAAGATGTTGATGCTGGCGAATACAACATTCGTTTGATCACTGCTTATTTGCTGGTGCCGCTGATCCTTCTTAGTTGGGTACCCGACTTGAAGTATCTCGCGCCAATTTCGATGGTGGCGAACATTTTTATGGGAACAGGACTGGGAATAACATTTTACTATCTCGTTTGGGATTTGCCACCATTGTCCTCAGTGCCTTTAGTAGCTACAATCGAAAGCTTCCCGCAGTTTTTTAGCATCACTATCTTCGCTATGGAAGCAATTGGCGTAGTGATGCCTCTGGAGAACAGCATGAAGACGCCGCAACACTTTGTAGGAATTTGCGGAGTTCTCAACAAAGGAATGTCCGGTGTTACGCTTGTATATATTTTTCTTGGATTCCTCGGATATGCTAAGTATCAAGATGAGACGCTTGGTAGCATCACTCTAAATCTACCGACAGAAGAAATGTAAGAGTTTAATTTGACAGAATTGTAACTTTTATTTTTATAACAACATATATCATTTTTTCAATCTGATTTTCTATATCTCTGTCGGTAACTACTTTACAGAGCGGCACAAATTGTGAAGATATTGATCGCCTTAGCTGTCTTTTGTACTTTTGGTTTACAATTCTACGTGTGCCTCGATATTGCGTGGAACGGTGTAAAACATCGTTTTGAGAAAAAGTCACTTTTAGCCAACTATTTCGTAAGGACGGTGCTGGTAATAGGCGCAGGTATGTGTGTATTCAGATCTTATATATATATATATTTTTTTAAATATCTTTTAAATACAAAATTGATGATGTATCATGAAATAACCATTCGTGTTGTACAGTTCTCCTTGCCGTGGCCGTGCCGACAATCGAACCGTTCATCGGCCTAATTGGTGCATTTTGTTTCTCCATTTTGGGCCTTCTTATTCCGGTCTTCATTGAGACCGTAACGTACTGGGATGTCGGCTTCGGACCGGGAAATTGGGTAGCCTTGAAGAATGTAATTATATGCGTGATAGGTCTGATGGCATTAATATTTGGATCACGTAGTGCTATAATGGATATAGTAAAATTGTATGCTTGATAGACAAAACATTTTCCGTTTTTTATCTAGTACAAATATTTCTATGATATACAACAAAATTTTCTATCAAATTTAGATCTATCCCTGGTATGACTTAACGGTATTAATTAAGTATACATTATACATTCGCAGGGAGGGCAGATTTTATTGGAATTTCTGAGAGGACATAGAATCGAATGTATTTAAATTGTATATAGGTTAAATTTTCTAACATATTTCTTTGAGATTTCGGACTCTTATAAATATGACTTTTTAGTTTTATGCTGATTTTAATAAGATCTTTTTACGGAAAATCAATATATTTTTTTCTACATTTGTATAAATAGAAAAATTTATCAAATTTTTTAAATAATTTTAAAAATAACGTATGGATATTTTATAGGACAGAAATTAAAAGCAGATTTAGATTTAGGGGCAACAGCAGTATTCATTTAACAGAAAATACAAAATGATGAATTATCGTGATCGTAATGTGCGAATGTATCCTAAAGAATGCGTGAAGTTTCTATAGGAAATAATTTTTATACTATTGGAATGTTATGTTATTTAATTTTAACATAGAAGTTCTGCATTTTTATGAAATTGTAATTAAAGAAATTTTAGGCTAATTTATCAATTTATAGAAATTATTTTCACAATCTTATTTTAGAAAGATAGATAAAGTAGCATGTTGCGCGTATTTTTATTAATTTCGCTCAAATGTGCAGTTTAATATTGTTTTAGTTTGTATTTTAATATTGCAAAAATGTTACATATTTTTATGAAAAAGATGTTTTAAGGATTTGGAACCGCAAAAATTACAGAGTTTGCATGAAACGAATGCGTGTTATCTGTGGAAAAAAAATATATTGCTCAAGCAAAGTATATCACACAGCCTTCCTGCATTGCATTTAGAATTAACATCAAAATATACTTTTCCGAAATATGACTGATGTACGCATGATGTAACAAGACAAGACGAAACGTTGCGTATAATGGCAATAGCATACCGAAAATAACCAATCAAATTTGGGTCCAAATTCACTCTTTTACTGCACATTCGCGGGAACGTTTCACCTTGTAGTTTTATATCAGATTACACAGGAGACACGTAATATACTGCTCCACCTCTTTTATGAGCAGATAAAGTTTGTATTGATGTAAATGAAACTTTTGCTATTTGTAACGCATGGTACTGGCTGGAGTTACATAAAATATAAATGATTTTATATTTTGTAAAGACAGCTTTATTCCTCAAATCATTTTTCCATTTTTTGTCTTACATATATCATGTATGTATAATATTGTAACGTGGATAGATTTTACATAAAATATCAATGCTTTGCTGTAATAAAATTATGTTTTGTTATTATTACAAATTAAAAGATAAATAATTTGAACATTTTACAAATAAAACATTCTTTTATTTTTTTCTTATAAACTTATAAGCTATACTTACTATACAAGTGTATTATTAAAACATAAAATGTTAAGACTATACAATAGAGTAACTTTAATCGTTTTTTCAGTATACATCATGGAATTATGTACATCAGGTCACATCAGGTGTCTTGCGAATGATCCAAAAATGATTCAGTTAATGTCGACATGACAGATAAAATTTATTTCTCTAACGGTGCATAGTTAAGTAACTTTTCGATCAAATCTACATGTCCAAGCAGCATCCTACGACAGCAGTATCTTTTCAGACCTAGCGCATCCAAGGCATCTCTATAACATACATATCATCTCTATAATCATACTTCATTTTTTCCTATTTTAAGATATTAGGCAAGTTTTTTGGTTTATTGATTAATCAATTGCATTATGTGTAAATACAGTTTTTACAAATGAAAATTGCATTTGTGCTTAATGTGATTAATTAATCATTAGCTGCATTCAGCAGAACATTTATTTTGTAACTGTTGAAAGTTTTCAGCAATCATAAAACGGTTGCAAAACTGTCGTGTTCTGCTGGACACATCCAATGGCCGCATTCAGCAGAATGTTTATTTTGCAACGTTAGACGTTTTCTTCACTGAGATAGAATAATTTCTCTCTCTCTCTCTCTCTCTCTCTCTCTCTCTCTCTCTCTCTCTCTCTAGATTTAAAAGTATAATAGCATAAAGAAATAGTTGCAAAGTAAACAGTGCTAAACGTGGCTAATGAATTAAAGAACTCGTTTTTATTGTTATTAAATAAAACAAAAGATGAGTATTAAAAAAGGCACTTGTTAACTGACGATTCAGTTTCGAGGTTAGAAATAAAAATAAGACGCTCTTACCCTTCGGTATACTCCGCTTGAAGGAGTCCCAGATATGCTTCCCATTTATTTCCAATGACTTTTCCGCAGGTGAAGCATCGCACAGGAATGATCATCGTGATAGTTCTTGATTTGCAGCTCGATTTATTATGTTTTTCACAACGACAATCCGAATTCCAGGCACATGGAACGGCATGAAGTAATCCAAAGTAGTTTAGTTATAAACCGTCGTTATTGGAGGCGCCACTGCAGTACTACAAGGTTGCCATATTTTGTTGCTGCAGGGTTGCCATATCATTTTCAAAACTAGAATTTACAAGTCAAAAACCCCGGACATTTTACTTACAATGAGCATCCAAGCGTGTAGGCTAGTTTGGCCGTTTGACCTGACTGCGTTAAAAAAATTACTAATTGTAATACTTAGATTTAATCATACTTAATTTCTTAAATATTATAATTAAATATTTTACTTAACTATTAATTAAAAAAGTGTTATATTTTATATTTTAAATAAATAATTATAATTTGCGGAAAATGGACAAGAAAAATAAAATAATATCTAGTATAACAAGTTTTGTAGTTGGCAAGCCAAATGATCAAGCAAAATTGGCAAAAATGGTGAGACGATCGAATGATTGCGGTTGGGTTCCTATAAACTGTTAAGAAATTTTTTTATTTTATCATCATCCACCAGACGGAATAAAGGCGCGAATGCCTTTCGAGAGAACGATTAAATGTACCGAGAAGGTATTTATTAATTTATACCCTTCAATTTATAATTATTGAGATGTCATAAACTCTTATAGTCACATCATGCCGGTGTTTCGTCATAGTCAATATTATCTTATATTTATAAGTCCGTTTCAAGTACAGTCTATTTTCGATTTTTTCCCGAAAAATTGCTATTTTTGCTATGTAAGACATAATAAGTAACTTCTAAATTCCTTTATAAAATTAATACGATGAAATTATGTAGCATTACTTTTATTAAAATTTTTTAGTTATCCTTCTATTTTTATAGTAAAATCTAATCTAACCTTCCTTTACATAAAAGCTTAAGTAGACAGATTTTTAACTCTGATTTGTCACACTCCGGTCTAATGAACTCCTGAAGTGTCTCTTTGTTAGTTTGTTTTTTTTTAAATATTTTGTTACGAATTCACTTTAAATCCAAATTATTTTCTAGACCTACCATTATCATATGATGTTTGGACTCTATATTTTTAATTCTTACATTAATGATGCAATAGTATATGTCTTGTATGTTTTATTGAATACATTATGCGACCTCAATCTTTTATACAATTGCAAAATATATGTTAACTTATCTCCCGCTGTGTATCCTGTACGCAATTATTTTCTTTACGGAAAGAACAAAGAAGCAAACGTGGTAGATTTTACGCGTGAATTTTTCCAAAATGAATTTTTCTACCCTTGGGAAAAAAAACCGAAAAAATCCGCGGAAAAATTGGATTTTTTTCCGATCCTTTAAAACTATAGTTCATTATTATCCTGATGTTTCGTAAACATTGATAGATCGATCTATAATCGTGTTCTTACAAAAGACACAATTAAATTAATGGCTCGGGGACTGTCCTCGATTTAATTAATGTTTTAGATATGGTAGTAGCAGGACATCAAAAAAGTATTAGATCCATATTTTTTATCTGCTATTACCTCAAAGTTCAGAAACAAATTTTTTTATTTTAAGCTAATATTTGCAAAATTATATGGTATATATATGCATGAAAAAAATGTTTTAGACAATTAAAAGTTTTATACTATTTCCTATTCTTAATAACAGTGTAACATTTTTTAATTTATTTCCAAGGATTAATTTCGACCCCTAAATTTTGAGATAAACACAATCGAATAAACATATAGTCTAACATTATTTAATGCTCCACAACATATCCAAATAAGCTAGCGCATCAAAAAATCAATTCCCTTAATCAGTCAGTGCGATACAGTCATTTTATAAAATTCATGAGTGAATGAATCAATCAATAAATCATTATTAATTCATTTCATGAATCAGTCATATCATTTCATCCTTGTTTATCAGTATGTTAATCATCTGTCTCTTGCTAGAAAATGTCGTGTCAACAAAAATTGTATCGATGATCGATAATTCATATTTGCACGGCGACGAGCGTGATCCACGTACGCCACACAGGCTGACGCGGCCGCCATTCTCCTACGCGTCGAATACACACTGAATTCCGAACTCCAAAGTGGAGCCGCGTCGCGGAACAGCTGCGATCGAAGGGGCCGCGATGGCTGGCGGGAGCGCACGCTTTCGCGAAAAGGGGGGCGACCGATGGCGTTGCGTGGTAAAGGGGGATAGGAGGAACGAGAGGAGCAGGAGGAGGAGGAGGAGGCCGCGATCCGGATAGTAGTGGTGATATGCACGCACACACGTAGTGGAGAGGAAAGAAGCCCGCGATAGGGAGAGAACGAGAACTCGCGTCGTAAACACGAATGCACGCACGCACGCACTCATTCCCGCACGTAGTACATACGGCCAGCCGGAGCAGATGGAGTGGATTGTGAGCTTTCTCCTTTATCGTCCGCTGAATGGAAGCATGCTGTGAATACTGCACGGTGTTCCGCCACGCTCCTTGGATCTTCGCTGTAAGGATCGCGCGTCATCGGGCACAGTGGCCGAGGGGGGAAAGAGACCGACGGTTCGTCCATCTGTCTGTTCATTTCATTCGCGGCGGCGAGGTGGCCGCGGCGGAATTTCCGCGCGCCGAATTTGCGTCGCTGAATAAAAACGGCGGCGCGACGCCGCGACGCGACGCGACGCGACGCGACGCGGCTAACGGGCGAGCGGCGCGCGGTGACAGCGCGGATGGGTTATGTCGGCGATCGCCGTGTCCGACGTCCCCGCGTTTCGCTTGCACGCCTCCCGGACGCGCTCCAACCGTTGACGAACGTTCCT
>NW_017257428.1:433480-466928 GCF_001594055.1 Mycetomoellerius zeteki | reverse complement strand
CGCGCGCCTTCTCGTCGGCCTGTTGTCAAAATCAGCTGCCATTGCTGACTCTTCGGTGCTCCTTCTCTTTTCTCTATTTTCATTCGCCATGAAAGTCGTCGCGTCGGCGATCTCGTTGTGTCGTCGCGTACTCTCCTGATTCCCCTGAACGCTCCTCTTTTGCGATTCATTCTTCTCCGTTTCGTCTTTTCGTTATCGTGACCTCGGGAAAAAAATGCCAATAAAGCATCGCGGAAATTTTCTTTATGTACGATCGATCTATTGTTAAGGTATATTGTTTTGCTTAGATTTGCAGACGTTGAATTTTTTATCTTTTGAGAGAATTCAGTTTCGTGAGATAAACGCGAGAACGTGATGTATTGTATACATAAAACTTGACAAAGAGAATCTAGACTGACAAAGAATTTATTGAATGAATATTAATATATGTTTAGAAGCATTTATTTATATTCATATAGTTCACTCAGTGTCTTTATTTATAATGTTTGAGAATATGTTGCAGGCTCGGAAGACTGGAACCTCGATTTATATCAGCAGAGCAAAGAAAAGAAAACGTCAAGCTAGAATACTTATAAAAGTTAGTGTGAGAAGTAAGTGAGTGGTGAATTTGTTAAGAACAATATAGAGAGTAAGGGTGAAAGATAAGTACGAAAGTGGTAAATGCAGTGGCTGAAGAAGCGATGGACCCATCGTTGTTTGTCACATACAATCCTCAAACAAACGGAGTTCCATCGGAGTCCAAGCTTGCTACCTACATGGTAATTCATTATTTTTTTGCATTAATGGGAATAAGATTATCTCGGTATCGAATAATTATTCTGTATAAATTGTTTTATACAGAATCATCAAAGTCCTGGCATAGGCTTGAGCACAAACTCAATGACCAAGCATTTGTCTAACCTTTCTCTGGACTCACAAAAGAAGGTAACTGCCAGTCCCGAATTTGTGCCAGGAAGAGGCCTTACGGGCAGCAATAGTAGTTCGCCGAATCTCTTTAACAACTCCTACACCCATTCACAAGAAAATGTAGGTGGCACAACATACTTCTATTTTGGGAATACTGGCAGCGACGTTGTCGGATCTGAGGATGGCACTGAGGCCGTAAGTCCAAGTCTTGACTTGCTTTATTTACCTGTATTATCTGCTTAACTGATAAGATATAACGAGAAGATTCTGGACTGTTTCTTTTTATCTTTAATATTAGATTGGACCCGTGGCAACGGGACAGATTGGTTACGTCTATCCAGGCACACCTTCACATCTACAACCGGTGAAAACGGCAAAACCACCCTCCTCTAATAATTCCTCCGCTCCCTCCACACCTCCCCCTCAGGTTGCTCCCAGCTTCTTTGTCAGTGAAAGCTTGCGAATGGACATCCTGCAAAAGAACGCATTGACATTGGCACAGCCCGATATAGTACGATTTCCTGACTTACCTAATGAGGTTGATAATTATCACGAACTATGTCCTTTGGAGCCAGTTCATAAACCCGCTTCGACGGTTCTTGGATATCAAACTTCCACATACAAGGCCACCAGTATCAAGACTGGTACGCGATACTGTTTACGTCGTATTCATGGTGAGTTTAAGCTTCGACTCGAGGATCCTACTAATGAATATCACAGAATATTATCAGCTTGGCACTTCATATTTTGCTCGTACTTGGTGCTTGTAGATTTCCGACTCGCCAACACCAAGTGTATGGTACTGGTTGACATGTGGAAGCGATTGTCACATACAAATCTAGTTCAGCTGAGAGAAGTTTTTACCACCAAGGCATTCGGTGATCATTGTCCGTATTTCAGATGCACTTTCATTTATTTTGTACATCACCTATGCATACCGCACTCTTGCCGAATTAATTTTTTTTCCAGCCATGGTTTTTGTATACGATTATCACCCTGCCTCGGAGACATTACTGAATAAACATTTCGCCTCAACTGAGCTTAACGGTTACACCGATCCGTTCTCGTCGGATCCCAATGCACCACGGCCTTATAGTCATACCAAGAATACTATTCTAAGACAGCAACATAGTAGCATGCTACCGGAAAGTGTTATTTGGAGCTACATTATTCAACTCACTGCCGCATTTCGTGTTATTCATGCCGCTGGTTAGTATATATTATTTCGTTGTCCTCATTTTGTTTTCTGCCTTTCTTAAAGAATCATAAATATTTTATGATTAACTCCGTATCCATAAATCTTTAAATTTTCGTTTCGTTTAGTTTCTCTTGTTAATTTAATTCTGCATTAATTTGTCCTACGTTTTATAGGTTTGGCATACAGATGCTTAGATCCCACCAAGGTATTACTTACATCACGGACACGACTTCGTTTGAGTTGTGTCGCCATTCCAGACGTGGTCACTCTAGATGGGAACACTGCAAATCCACTTACCCTCGTCCCACATTATCAGCAAGAAGATTTAGTAGCACTTGGCAAGCTGGTCTTAGCACTAGCATGTCGAAGTCTTATCGCCGTCCATCGCGACAATATGTCAGCCTCCATCGAGCTGATTACACGTTCCTATTCCACCGACCTTCGAAATCTTATTCTGTAAGTCAGTAACTCTGACAATTGATCACTTGATTTAAAGATTATTAAATGTAAAGCTTTATCAATCCACAAAAAGAATCTTCAATATATCTCAAATTTATTATAGTTAGTATGAGCTTTGTTTATGCAAAAATGCTGATGGACAGAGCAGAAGAAAATTATAATTTCTAATTTTATTGTAATCCAATCTATAGTGACAAATTAAAAATATTTTTAATATAGTATGACAAACTTTTAGGTACTTGCTGTCAAATCAACCCCGTAAGAGTGTCACGGATCTCATGCCAATGATTGGTGCAAGATTTTATACACAGTTGGATGCCGCCCAGTTACGATTGGATGTTTTGGAGAACGAACTTGCCAAGGAACTAGAAAACGGACGATTATTTAAATTGTTGGTCAAGTTAGCAACCATCAACGAAAGGCCGGAACTTAATATGGAACCTACGTGGGCAGAGACGGGCGATCGTTATATGCTCAAATTGTTTAGGGACTATGTATTTCATCAAGTCACAGCTGATGGAAGACCCTGGTTGGATCTTGCGCATGTTGTATCCTGCTTGAATAAACTCGATTCTGGTTCGCAGGACAAGGTAATGATTCTTAACACTTTTGGAATGTGTGTACATAAAGTAATCTTAAAATGTACCATTACAGATATGTCTCATGTCTCGAGATGAGCAGAGTGTTCTAGTAGTAAGTTACGCAGAACTACGGCAATGTTTGGAAACGTCATTTGGTGAATTGGTACAATCTACAAAAGATGCTGTTTAAGGATGTGTCCTCGATAGCGCATACTCCGAACCATAAATGTGATATCATCACTTAGCGGTACTATCATTTTACTCTTTATCGCAATGCTGGAGAGTGAGAACTGTCGAATTGTGTTTGGTGATATAAGAAATAACTCAGTTTTGTATACATAATTTTGATCGTCGAATTAATTAGGTACGAACGCATTACAAATGCGTTGCATTTAGGATGTAAGATGTTAAATTTTCGGGTCTTTAAATCTTAAGGATTTATAGGGTCCTTAAATCTTTTTGGGTTTTTGGATTTTCCAGTTTGGATCTTAGGATCTTTAGACATAGGAATTTTTATTTATAATGATATTTTTGATTTAATCTCGGATTTCAAAGTGTTAAATCCGTTTTTTTGTAAATCTTTGAATTCAGCTAAACCTTTAAATTCTTATGTCAAACGATCCTTGGATCTTTGGAGTTTTGATCTCTTGGAAGTGCGAAGCGTGAGTCTTGAAGGGTATCATGTGATTTCGCGAATCAGCGAGGATTTGGATTCGCTATAAAGCCCATTACGGTACTATACAAAATTGTACACAACTTAACAATGCAGTAAACTGATAAGAAATCTTAAGACAACACCTAAACACGCTCGGTGTCTAGGATAGAGATCTTAGTTTTTAGGATACAGCATTAATGGTAAGCATTAATTTTGAAATAAATGTTTATTTTTGAAAGCAATCCTAATTAACGTTGTCATTATTTCTTCCTTATCACCAAAATAATTCTAGAATCCCGTCATTCCTTTTTAATCGCAATGTTTTTCTTATAATTTTAGGTTTTTTATTTCAGTTAGATTAGAGATTACACGCGGAGAAAGTAGGCTTGGTGCCCATTTATGTTCCTCAATATCAGAGTGTGTTGAAGTTTTAATTTTCAACGACGAAGGCTCAGTAATTAAGTTCTAATTTCATTTTGAAACGTCCTGTACGATTCTCTCTACATAGTTCTATTTCTATTTATCCAGTCGCCTTTCTCTTTTCTAGGAGGGATGATCACCATGGTGACGGCGATGAAGAAGGGGAAAGATTGGCGGCTGGAGCGGGGAGGATATGCATGGCGCCTGAGGGATGCCGGACTCCGGACTGACTCGGGGAGGGGGATGACTCCGGTCGGCGGCGATAGCGGCAGTACCAGTGACGGCAGCAACACGTAGTAGTAGCAGTCAACGGTGTCCAGGCATCGCAACGCTTAGAAGGCATACAGAACACCGAGATCCGTTCTTCATCCGACGCGCTGATTACGGTGCATCACGCAGCCGCGTTACGGAGCGGATCTCCTATCCGCAGCATCCTCCTCGTTGAGCGTCGCCGCGGCTACGTAAGCGGATAATTACCAACCGAAAATACGTTAGGAAGTCAATCAAGCTTGATCTTCTGCTTGGCATCCTTGTAGCAGGTGAGTCTTTTGCGCGAGAGGAAGAGAAGGAAAAAAGAGAGCAAGAGAGAAAGAATGAGAAAGGAGAGGAGGGAGAGAAAGGGAGAGAGAGAGAGAGAGAGAGAGAGAAAGAGAAAGAGAGAATGAGAGAGAACGAAACGCTGCTGCCACCGCCGCTGCCGCCGCCGCCCGGCGTTGCTGATCGATTTTCCGCGAACGAGTGGAGCGGAGCGGAGACCCGCCCCTGATTCTCGTCGCTCTCCTCCGACGGAACGGCGGAGATCCGAGAATTTTTTGCACTCTGTCGCTGGTCCAGCTCCCGCAGCGCGCGCGGCTGATACGGGTTGAGAAGGACCAAGGAACCAGAAATTAAAAGCGGCTTTTACTATATTGTACGCGCGTGTCTGTCACACAACGACGATCGATGCTTTCAGTATCCGCTCGCGCCCCTCATACACTATCGCTCTTTTGCTCCGTATCTTGAGTCGAGCTTCTTTATCTTCCTCTGTCTGATTTTTCATGACCCAATTTTTAGGGCCCAATTTACGGTCGGAAATCTTATCTGACTTCCCGTGATTTTTTATGGACATGATCTTTGAAGTTTATATGGTCATTGAATGACCATAAAAGTATTTTAGAGTATTGCAAAAATATCTGAAATAGTCAAAAGTCTTTTATAAATACAAGATAGATTTCGGAAGCCGAATGATAAGAAGCCGGATTTTTAAAATTGATAAGATTTCGAGTCTGTGTCGACACTTCGATAAATCCGAAGAGCGATTGATAACGAGGACCGTGCTGATTGCGAGTTCCGATGATACGGTCGACGAAATCTTACTCCTCGCTCAGAAACCCGAGAATTTTGCGTTTCCGCTTACTGTTTTTTTTTCAGCGTAGATAGGAGAAATTGCGCATTCGTCGGGGACCACCTTCGCGTTTCGGAATAAATGGCAAAATTGCAGCGAGCAGCAATCTCGAGCAGCGCGGGCCGAGACACGAAATGACGGCCAATTCGTTCTCGTTACTCCTACAGCCGCGTGACCGACGCGTGGGTCTATAAAACGGTGCAAGATTTTTTAGGGCTGTAGCAGACAAGCCGTAACCTTTTAACCCTTCATTTTCAAGCTATTTATAAGTTGTGTCGCGCGGGCGCAATGGTAGCGAGTACGGAGGCCGAGAGGTAGAGCTTGTTTCTAGGCGACGCGACGTCTAGTTTCTTGCTTTCTAGGATTTTGCAGCCGCTCTCCGCGCACCTCTCGCACACCAGATCAAGTCGACTCCATCGTCCTACTTACCATATATATACTGAAGGTAAATAAAAAGGTCCAGATCAAGTTGTGCAACAGACGGATGAAGAAGTAATGCTAACGACCCTGGTAAAATACACGGTGAATTGTCTCTATATTGCTTTTTGATCGGCCTGTAGTCGCCGGTAGAGGAGAAGAGGATAAAAGAAAGGTCGAAGGGCGGACTATTTGTGTACAACTCACATAAATCATTTTCATTCTGTTGTGCCCTGATGCTGATTGACGAATCAACAATCAACGCTTTTCAGGACGATAAATTTGTATAGCGGGATGTGCATAAAAGCCCGTGAAATCGGAGTTGAAAACTTCTCTTCTAATATCTTCTATTCTCCTGCTCTTGTACGAGTTTGAAAACAATCTAAGTTCTAAGGTACTAAAAGTTCCTAAACTTTCTAAAAAGATGAGGATTCTGAAGAACGGTAGTCACAGCAAAGTTTTCCGAAATTCCGAAAAATGTACACACACATCCCTAGAAATAAAAGTTCTCGCGCCAACAGAATTTCGTATTTTAGACAAGGAATTTGTTTGCGGTTCGAAAATTCGATTGTTGAAATTGACTCGATTCATGCGAGTAAAAGCCTTGCTTGCACTTTGATATAACACGTCTTAAATGACAGTGACATGAATCACCCGCTTTTCGCGCGTCTGTTTCGTTTATAATTCATGTCGTCAATTCTCTTATCTTTTATATCGTGTGCACAACAACGTCGTGCTTTATCTGCAAGACATATTATTATTCTTTTTTTATTGATAAATTTTTGTTGATAAATTGAACGCTCGTTCTTACATTCCTCGAACACTCATTCCGAACGATATCATATTTTTCATACAACGCGCGATACACTATCAGCTACATGACACTTTGACGTGATGGTTTTTTTTCTCAGTCTCTGCGCGAGTGTACAGTCAGCCAGACACCTGTTTATCAGGTACACAAATACCTTAACATGCCTTTTCATGCCTTCTCTGACGTATTAGGACATTTGTGTCCACATACTTATATATGATCAAGTGAAAAAATAGACGCTTTACGTTCACTTTTTAATTTTTATCAAGCATCTGCGCGTGTTTGTTCTCTCTCCGTTTGATCCGTCGAAAATAAAGATCTATTTTTTTGTAGGGCTGAAAACCTACGCGCGCGAAAAAGGAAAAACAAGAGTTGGTGTACTCGCGAGTTGGACACACGAAGAGAGTATATCTGGACATCAGCCAACGTCCCCTTGCTCTCGGACATGTTGACCGCGTGTCCCCGGTCTATATTCGACGGCATATTATCTACTCGATATCTCTCTTTTTCTTTTTCTCTCTCGTTCCGCATCTTTTTTTTTCATATTTCGTTTTCTCTCTACCCCCCTCCCCCCCTTTCTCTTGCCCATTTGTATCACGACGTTGCTGGACCGACAATAGGTCCGACGACGAACTTGAACAAGGCAACTTCCGCTCGCCGTCTCATTCGCGTCCGGCCGTTTCTGATGCGACGATAATTTTGTCAATTCCGTCAATCCGAGCGCGGACGATTTTCCCTACGGATTGTTCGAATATAAGCGGAGATTCGCGTGGGGAGGAGAGCCAGCCGGCCGACCGACCGGTGGTGGTCCAACAAGATTGCTGACGAGTGCTGATTGTCTCAATGTCGGCTAATAGCCAGAATGACTGGAAAGATGCGTGCAGCAAAACGCACGGTACGAGCGAAAGGCGTCGTCTCCAAGTTCTCTGGACTCTCGCACATCTTTTAATAGATTATATATTCTTTAATTTTTCCTAGATCCACCTCCTATGTTCTATTCTGGGACTTGCATTTTACTCTATCTGTATATCTCAGGGTCTTTGAACCATATTTGACATACGTCACAGCACCGCCATTTCAATTCTCTCTCTCTCTCTCTCTCTCTCTCTCTCCCTCTCTCTCTCTCTCTCTTCCTGATCTTAGAATCGAGTTGGAGCTTCGGGATCTTGGAAGCTTTTGAAGTCTGTGGTCTCTCCGCAACTCGTGAGAGACCCGTCTTTGAATTTTGAATACGCTTCTCAGATTTAGAGCGGAGCAGCTGAGATTATGCCGCTGCTTATTATGAATCCCGATATTACATAGAGAATAATCCATCATCATCTGCCGATGTAGAAACGCGCGACACTCGTCCTACTATCGTTGATGATTAATTAGTCCCGCGGCCTTGATGGTCGCCTGGTTCATCATCGTCGGAGGCGCATCACCTCCAATCGTGTGCGAAACGATGGCATCGATCTAAGGAGAGACCTTGAGCCAATCGTTTATGGGTTCGTATCGCCGCGCACCCTCCAATAAATCAATCTTCGGCTTCCGCACGCTGGACAGGACTGATGTGCAGACCAATCTCTTTTCGCTGGATTTGCAGGGATATTAAAATGGATTTTAACGCTATTGTTAACGTTACAGCAAAAAATGTTCTGGTTGTACCAACGAGAAGCACAAACAAAACGAATTTTGATCATACCAATCAGAATTCTGATTGTTGTAATTGAAAGTTTGGTTATCTCGATTAAATTGTTTTATAGCTTTATAAGTCTAATTTGTACTTTTCTGATTGAATCTACCAGAATTCTAATTAATTTTTTTCCAGTGATAGTTATTTTATAATTAGGTTGAAAGCTGCAACAAGGAGATATCTAACTGTTTTAATGCATAGATTTTAGTACGCTGAAACGTTTAAGAATTATCAAAATCGACGAGGAGTTTCCGCGGCTATCGCGGAAGCGTAGACGAGATTGTCGAAACGAGAACGGCGCTTAACCACCACGATCGCATACAAGCTATTCAGTGCTAAGAATTAAAATGCGAATGAGTCGCGATGACGTAAGATTTTATTTTTAGCGATCCCATTTGCAGAGCGATGCTACGACCGGGGTTAATTATCTTTTGCAGTTCTCTCGTTAAGGACCACTTGCCACTATCGCGAGAGATCGCAACGAATTGTAACGAGAACGGAGCGCATCGCTCCGAAAAGTTTAATAACCGCATCAACTGGGATTCCGCGAATTCGACGTCGACGTCGCGGCGCTTCTTCCTTTGTGCCGGCCTGTCGGTGCCTCGTGACGTGGATCGCGAGTTATCGGCAATGACGGGCCGCTTTAATAGAGATTGACGCTGGACTGGCTTTAATTAACGTCAGCGTGAAATCCAGCATAAAGAAGTCTTCGCTTCGCCGACCGCCTCGCGAGAATGAAGCCCGAATGCACATAAAAAAAATCAAAGCGCGTCATTGTAAGAAGCTTATACGTTTCTCGATTCGGTAATTTACCGTTGTTGATTCATCACAATAATTAATCTATTGATTCAACTTGAAAGGTCGTTGATTTTGCGAAATTATCAGATCCACAATCTGGACCGTATTTGTAAAGAAATATTTATCGATGTCGAAACAATCCGCTTCTAGTGCTGCGAATCTACTTTGTATAATAATTAACTATTAAAGCTGTAATTAAGAGTGCTTGATGAAACGTTCTCTTTCCTTTTTTTTCAACAGAATGAAGCTATGCTGGAGTTTGGCTCTCGTGGCCGTCGCCTTGTTGATGATTCTTACGAATGCACGAGCGGAAGCTGATCTGTGGGAGGAGGATGACAAGGAGGTGCTTGTGCGGACAGTACGTGGTACTAAGGAACGAAGTGAGTGCTTCTTTCTGTAATTAATCCATTACCCCTTTTCCATCGTGACGTTGTTTTATCGAGCGGTCGCGAATATAGACCGTCTATATATGTAACATACGTATATAAATGGCGTAATTAGAAGTCGTTCCCTGTCGATCTTAAGAGTCCCTCGGTATCCCTCCTTTCCTCCCCCCCCCTCTCTCTCTCTCTCTCTTTCTTTCTCTATTCGCTTGATCGACGTTACGTCCAATTGTTTCTATTGACGTTTCGCATTTGCTGACGCAGCATCCGGCAGCTCCTCGTCGTGCAGATACGTAAAGGGTCAATGGTCGGAATGCGACTCAAATACCAACACGCGGTCGCGCACTCTGAGTCTCAAGAAGGGCGACAAGTCCTGCGAGCAGACCAAGACTATACAGAAGAAGTGTAAGAAAGGTGAGTCCGCGATTAATGCATCGTCACAAGAAGCGAGTTCGGGAATGCATTTTAATTCGATCGTTGATCGCAGCATGTCGATACGAGAAAGGCACGTGGAGCGGATGCGCGAATCAGATGATGACGAGAATCGATAATTTGAAAGCGAACAGCGATACATCCTGCGAGAAGACGCGACGGCTCACCAAGAGGTGTAAACCAGAGACCAACACCAAGAAATCTGCCAAAGGTAATACCTCTCGTTCGATCGATTGATTTGTCGTGGCAGCCCGTTAGGTGAAGAAAATTTAAGCAGCAAGCGCGAGCCCTTGTTTGTTTTTCTGTTTCCAGGTGATCGATCGAACAAGAAATCGGGCAAGCAGTAATTATCCGCCACACAATCTCCAATCATTTCTTCTAATCGGGCAACGAAAGCGCACTTTCATCTCTACGATCCCCCACCTTCTTTCGATCCCTTTTCGCTAATTAATTGCGAGGCAGAGCACAAATTTGGATCGATCGTCGATCGATACGTTTATCATATATACTGCCTAGGAATCATTTGCATTTTGGATGCAGACGCGTACCGCGTAACTGTAAACCGTTTTCAAAGTGCGCTGCCGTCGATTAATTATTGTTAATAATTACGAAATAGGGCATACGTTTCGGTGATCACATCTGTTCTCGGCAGTAACTCGGTTATTAATCCTTCCAGGGTTTCCTTATGCTATTGTATTACTATTAATTAATAATAATTTATATCAGGTGTATGTTAGGCGTAAATTTTGACAAAAACTTAAATGTTTTGACAATTTCAACTTCCGAGTAAACATATTAGATTGGTTACATCTAAAGCAGGTCCGAGTTTGTATGGAAAATATCATGTTCGTAAGCGTATGCCTGTCGAAGAGACTCTTCTATCTAACCCATTGACATAATTTGCAACGAGTTCCCCTGTAGAGGAGTTATTGATCGTATAAAGGTATTCTAAAAATGGACGATGGCGAGATCTTGGAGGGTTAAGCCGCGCGATCAACCGAAGAATTGATTGGGAACCGATACGTAACATGTTCGAGATGACGAAAGCTGAACAGGGCCGATCGTCTAGAGTCTAGACACATAGTGATGCAGTTTGTGCATTGAATTTTCGCGAATTTGACACTCGTATCCCTCGATGCGAAATTTTTTCATGACTTGTGAATTCGGATATTTAAAGATCTGTAAGGATTCAGGAGTTAGTTTTCTTAGCGTGTTCTTGCAAAATCTGCACCACTGGTTGTTTGATTAATGAGCGTAGCACACATCATAGAGCTCCCTGACTAGCAGCAGCCGCCATTTCGGAGGTTCGCAGAGGATAAGATCATCCGCCAAAGTTGTTCTCTCGTCTTCCCGCAGCGATATTATATTATTAATATTATTAATATTATTGTTTATCACACAAGAAGCAGCAGCGACCCCCATTTGACTTAGCTGCTGATCCACTTAAAATCATGTACAATATTTGTCATACTAAACAGCTTTCATTCGATTGTCACATAAATATACAATGTTCGGTGTTCAAAGTAACTGTGTCCTGTATCATATAACATGCGCGAGATATTCCGACAATTATTACGCCGTCGCGAAGGTTCATCAGTTTAAACAAGGATGCTCGAATAAGAAGCATTCGTCCTGTGTGGTATCTTCAAAACGGTCATGATGAATCAAAAATGATGAAATCAAAAAACGAACGATCAAACGAAACACATCAAAATAACATTTATCGAGAGAATTAAAATAAAATGCGAAAAAAATATACTATATATTATTTAGCACAGAATGTTCGCGCGAGCCTAATGAATTTATCCGGAATCTTCCGCGCTCCTCTCGGCAGGACGTCGTCACTTCCGATGTTAATATTCGCAATTAACGTTATAATAATATTGTATCAAGTGATAACTGGCAATTATGGAAACTCGCCAATGAGCATGAAAATCAAACTGAAATAACTCGTCGTCTCGTCAAACATGCACGCTCGCGCGTGCAGGAAAGAGAGAGAAAGAGAAAAAGAGAGATAAATCACTGGATATCTTTTCGACGCTACAAAAATCAAATCCCTCCTCCCTGCATACAAGATTGTAATTCGTTTTTAAGTCTAGATGTATAACCGGAGGGCTCGTCGATGACAAGAAGTTAAGCTGTTTGCGCGTTTGGTATTACACGCGAGTGCGAGTTGCGTCGTGCGGATGTGTCTCGCAAGAATGCATAGGGGTAGATGAGACCCGAGGAAAGAGTATTTTTCACATACAAACATACAATAATATTTTGAAGGTATCTCTTCCTCATCTCCATCTAGATCTCCGATATATGACGGAGGCTCGGTCCTTCAGCTCCGAAAGTCGAACGAACGTCGAGATTATCGGCGAATTCTTCCACGCGTCGGATTCCGAGGACCTCCAGGAGTTCATCTAAGACCCTGTGGACGCCGTACGCGCGGAATCGCGCGCGCGTCATCATCAAGCGCCTAGTTCTAGCTCCCGATATTACAGCATATCATCATTACGCGTGAAGCGAATTTTATCGATAAACTAGGATAGCGTTATCTCCGTTTTATGGACTCTTCGCTAATTACTGTCCCCACTGATCCTCCAACCGGTGAACTCGACTTCACCGGATACATTCGTCGTTCCCTCCACCTCGAATTGCCAAGGTCGAAGCTGTGTTCCGCACCGAGACCAGGGACACATCACGGAAGTGGACTCGTTATGTGCAAAACCATTCAATGTGTCTCCCATAAACGTTACATCTATTTTACAATGCGTACTAATTGCATGCGCGATCTACGGAGATCACTCGCGTTATTCCTTTCGCAAAAGCTCCTTCCGATGTCCGGAGACCATTCCAGAAAAGCGCAATCGCTACACTTTTTATGAAATGCGCGAGTTTGCATGTCTCTAGTTTTCATAGGAATCTTACGCTCTCAACGATCGTGCAGGATTGCGGAATTTCTGAAACATCCGAATGCATCATGCAGTTATCTCAGTAATGTAAAACAGATGTAACGAGTCTCGTGCTTGACTTCTCTGTGTGAAGCTCGCAGAAAGCTCTCCATGTTTTAATCGCATTGTAACATAGCATGATAGAGAGATACATCAGTAAACCTAGAGACTAATTTTTCAGATCCTTCGATAAAATTACAGGATGTTCCGAGGAGAATGCGTACGTCGATAGCAAATGTCCGTGCTCCTTTGGAGAAACTTCGAAGCGGATTTCTCTCTGACTATCCAAGTTTTTAAAAGTCGTAAATTAAATTCTGCAAATCGGCACCTGCGCTCCGACCCTGTCAAGAAAGATTACAGCACAATTTTAATTTCCACCTTTAATTAGTTCCGCTCTGGAAAATCCCTCTCGATAGTTCTTCCAGGACAGCTTTTTGCTATCTGCGTGCACTGCACCCTACGGAATATATATAAATCATAGATATTCTAGATATTATAATAAGAGAATCGTTCAAAACTTTATTCGTTAGAATTAAAATAATTAGAGACATACAAATCACTCTTCTAATTACGGACCGTTGAGTTTCATAATCGTCGATCTTGTTGATGGTTTAATCTTGTTAGTGCAACTATAGAAATTGTAATAGGCTGCTTTGACCATTTTCATTGGTATAACAGATCGTTAAAAATTTTCTACATATTTCGTTAAGATTAAACAAATTCGATTGTACATTTTCCAAAGATGTCAATTTGTTATACAAATCGATAACTGCTTCGCAACGATTTAGATAAATAATTGTTAAATGTTATTTGTATAAATCGCTGATCGCGCGGTTGCTTCATCATGGACAGTTTCGTCATTCGGATCGTATAGCTTAGGATAGCTCCTGAATTTTGAATGTATTGTAGCTCGATGAAATCGGTGATTTTCTTTACGAACTACTATAAAAATTGTATAATGCATCTACTTACTTATTGAAATAATTGTGTAACCATTACACATGTAACAAAAATCCAATGTTGTCAATAAAAGTAAAATATTATATATACAAGAGTGATGTGATCCATTCAAATTGCATCGATCGGGATTTGCACAATTTCGTAAAAGGATCTTCGAGGTAGAAATTTTCATGATATGTGTTTTATTCGTAAAATGAATTCAATATAAAAATTACAAAAGTGCTCAATTATCGACATTATACTTAAAAAATTATTCGAACAATGTATATTATTATTAATATCAAAGAGATATGTGGACGGACATAAAAAGTTCTCTTTCAATAACGTTTTGTTATAATTTATGTATAATTCCATAAAAATTCTTTAGGAATTGCACTAATTTCCGAAAAAGGCACGTACGAGTCTATATTAATAAAAAATATATTAGTACAAATACATAGTAAATGGACGGATATAATCATTTAACTTACATGATCAATATTGTGTATATGCAATATTGCGTCTATATATGAAATGTGTGTCACAGAAAAAGCAGTTATAAATATAGCTTGGAAGTTATTTACGTTCAATTTACGTTTACAGCAAAAGTACTAATCGGCAATTTCATCTATACATTTTTTAAATGAAAGAGCTATGCGATACGAGTACATTTTCGAGACGGTGATATGTTTTCACGCCATGGAGAGAGATAGTTTCCTGGAATATGCTTTGCCTTCCCATTCTTGATCAGATGGCAATGGCTCGTGTCGTAATTTGCAGAGACGTGCGCCATACTTCAGCATCACGATTATAATGCAAACTACGAAGAGAGTCAGGCAAGCCGTGGCAGGCCAGAAAACGTGCAAGCCCATGATAAGATATTTTTATGCTGTCTGAGATTACAGTCTATTTGCAACTAGTGTCGTGTGCAATTACTGAAATAACTTGCGAAACAAGTCGCTGTGGTGTCTCAATTTTTAAATTATATAATTGATTTCGTAAAAAAAATAAAAATTATTCTTTTAATATATGTAAAAGCAGGTCAATACATCTATGAAAACAATGTTGGTGGTGAAAGTGTACAGTAGCCAAGGCACAGGCTTTACAATGCAATAACTCGGTGCAAAGGGCTAATTAGACTCTATTGGACTCAATTAAACTCTTTGACTTTGAACGTATTCTAAGTGTAGATGTTACTACTACTGTTTTCCACTGCTCGCTAGTTGGTGCTGTTAGCTACTTTAGATCTCACTCTCGCGTTTTTGCATCTCCATGTACTCCTGCGGCTGCGGCGTGGTACCCTGAGACTCCGGATCGTGATACTGAACAATCTCGTGCCTCACTTGAGGATACTTGATGAGACCAGGTTCTAACTCGCTAAGATCAAGCGGTGGTGTTTTATGCGGCAATACAGTCCACAGAGGCTGGATCCACCTATTGCCTAAATCCCAACAGGATAATACGCTATTAAAAAATAAGAGAAACTGTATCAGTCGCGCGCGCCCGTAAAAAGAAACTACGTGACGTGTACTCTTAGGTACAGACTGAAGGAATATCTAACTCACCGGAGTTGCGATCTTGCCAATATTCACGGTGTCGCGAGCACCAACAGAACACGATGTTCAAGATAAATAGAAATACGCCTAGGACGGTGCAGAGAGCGATTGTAACATAGAATGCAGTGAAGTCGCCGTATAAGTGCTCCTTAAAATACGGATTCTTCAAGTATTCGTCGCGCTCGTCTAGAATAGACATGTCACAACGTTAACGGCCACGTTACTCGCTTATTTTCTGAAAAAAAAAGGAAAGAGGGAAGTTCTATGAGTGCAGTAAGAATGTCGCAAGCTATCAGGCGTGGCTTGACGCGGCGTGCTACATAGGATGTGTACATACAGCTTCGTGTACATCGATTGATGAATCGCGTAGCTATCGTTATCGGCAATCTTTACTACGGCACGCACAAGTACGCGCAGGCAGTGTAAAAATAGATGCTGATTTAGGTCAAAAGCAGGTGTGTATACGTGCTTACGTATAAATTCAACGGGTCACGCGCGTCCTATTCACAGCTTATGCATACCTCAATGGCGGTTCTTTTTTTTTCTCCTCTCTTCGTGCCGTCGATACCAATTCCACTTGACGGTAAAGCGCTACCCTGGAAGTTGGGCGATAAGAAAAAGGAGCAGGTGGTTGGACCAACTCCACACTCCGCATCGAACGTACGCTGGAATGTTTGAACGGTGTTAGATCACTCGTATTGGGCGGGGCATCTTGTTCGGTGGGGGAGATTATTTGTGACTTGCGTACTACTTCAATCCGTCATTCAATTAAGCGTGTCGGTAAGTTCGAGGTCGATAAATTAAAAACTAACTATACCGACTGAAGCGGAAGATAAAAAAAAAAGCGGAAATATCAACAGACGGCCAACTTTATGTTGACACATTGATCGAAATATAAATATTTACGTAAATACGTAATTTATTATAAAAAATGAGAATAATTTTCAAGACAACGTACAAATTAACAGTAAATTCAACATGTTCCAGTCACGACGAACGTTCTTGAGTAGCCACAATGCACATATTTTCTAACGAGACATCGGTGGAAATGTAGTAAAGCAGCTCAGCCTTCAATCCAACGTTCTCCAAAAAGACCAAACGACCCCAATTCAGCAGTGTTTTAGCTTTGCGCCCGATAACTTCACGTTCGTCTGATTTCGAGGATCTGCTAGCAGTCTCTGACGTGGCATCACTTGGCGAGTTAACGTTGCTCTTTAAACGACAGCCACAAGTCGCCCAACTGACTATGCTGCATAGAACAGGAAACTCGTCCGCGGTAAAGCCACATTGTTGCAAGTACTTTCTGCCCACGTACGACGAGTACTCGCATTTATGATGGCAACAAAACGCGAGGATTAGACCGCGTACGTCAACCTTGGGTTCGCTGTTCATCGACTTTACTAAACAACGTATCGCCAAGTCTGAAATATCATTGTCGTCGATTACAATATAAAACAAAAATGAAACATTGTCGACAGTGACAAAATGAATGTACCAGTGGCTGTTCCGCAGAGATGCTTTGCTATGCCGACCTTGTATTTAATCGACCGGATCTCCGAGATTTGATTCAACTGCAGATCAGCAATGTCGGCGCGTATCCTTTTCACTGTGAGGCGACTTTCCTCTCTCTTAAGTTTATTGTCGCTTTTGTGCCGATGACTAGAACGATCGATTAGTAAGATACAAGAGTTTGACTTGTCCTTTATAATCTGCCCCAACCAATATGTTAACTGAGCTGTTTAAAGTACAACTTTATTTAGTACATTGTATAACGTAAATTTAAAACTCATTTAAAACAGTAACGAATTATTCGACAGATAGAAACGAAATTTCTTCATTAAAATAAAAAAATCAAGAGAATCAATGAATGCTGTTACAACTGAAATGTACCTTTTCCAGCTCCAAATTCAATGAAACAAGTATCGTCTTGCACAAGACCAGCTTGCTCCAGATGCCCCAGCAGAGATGCATTTTGGAGCAAGTGCTTCCTAACTTTACTGCCGCAGGTTTCATCATTTAATTTGTCTTCAAGCACGTTGTGTCTTAGAATCGTTCGGGAAAATTCTGGTAGCTCATCTAAACGGAACGCAATATATATAAGGACATGAAAAAGGAATTCATTTTTTAATCAAATCAAATTATTCTTGACAGGGTTGTGTCATATATTTTAAGATTACGTTTGCATATAATGAAATATTTACATATTGTTCACGTTAAGTTCACATGAATGTTCTTCATATAAATAATATAAGAAATATAAACTATGTAAATTATCATTGAAAGACTTAAGTTTTGCGATTGTTAATATATCTGACTCTAATATTGTCAAATGAAAATATATAAACAAGATGAAAGTTTTTGTACAGTCCAGTGCAACGACAAAGAACAAATTGTTCTCAGTCATAAATTATTTATATAGATGACACATAATACAGTTTACATAGTTTACTTTGTATATACATGTAGATGTAGATTGTTACATTTTACGTGTAAACACAACCCTGAGGCCTGAATACAGACGATTTAATCATACCATAGGCAGCATGAATCTTCCTTATCACCATTCTTATGATGGCTTCATCGAGCTGTGACAGTGGTACGCGCGGCGGCGCCGCGATAGTCTCGTCATCCAAGTTTGTTCCTTCAACCAGGAACGCCGGTTGCGCGTCCAGCCTCCGCTTGACGTTGCATACGCCCAAGTGCTTCGTCAACTTGGATCTGTAGCATGTACTAGAAGGGGACAAATGCCATGATATCGCGCTAGATTATCTCGCTTAGAATACACCGAATTTAATGAATACTTGCTGTGTTGGATCCAGCGGACATGGCACTCTCTCGTTCCCGGCGTCCGAGCCGGCGATGTCCCGTTGATGCTCGCCGCAGTACTGATGACCTTTCCGCACTGTCATGCGGCAAAATCGCTTCTTACGCTCAACAAAATGCATGCAGTGTTCGCTGTCCATCGTATCCTCACGTAAAATTTCTTGAATACTTTTTTACTTAGGAGGAAAGATTTTGTTGTTACAATATTCCACTGGGTAGTGGATTTACGCTTTCAATCTTTCCGTGAGGTTACATGAGCCTTGTTTCACCTTGTTTAATGGTTTGTCCATCTTCATTATATATCTGCATATCGTTGAAATATGTTTCCACTTTTGTGCTTTGACCAGATCAATATATTCTCCCTGAATTCCGCTTGGAAGAAGTCGTCGCAGGTTAGGATTATCAGTCTAGCGAGAAGCGACGTATAATACAACTATACTTTTTCGCTGCTAGATGACGCCACTGTTCGATTTTCCCCCAAATAAATCAGGATTAGTTCCGCCAGCGTTCCTAACGAGGGCGTTGCAAGCACGATTATGCACTCGCATGGATTTCGAATTCGTGGATTTCAATCGCAAGCCCTCGATCCATAATCGAATGCCGTGTAATCTCATTTACCGAGAGTACAGAAAAAATAAAATAAATAACGATTATTGTAATCGCGAGATTGCTTTGAGACTCCGTCTTGAACGCAATTAAAAATTCAAAAACCGATTCTCTCAAGAGTGCATCGAGTCGAGAGGCTACAATCGCATTCTTGGATCCTCTCCTCGGGGTGGCGGTTCATCGGTTTTCCTTTAGAAATTTTTCCCGAATCCTTTCGAACAATATTTTCGGATTGCTCCGCTGTATTTATCGTTCACCGCCGGAGGGACCCGCGAAAGCGAGAGCGCGAGGTAATTTGCTAATGTAGAGCTTATCCCGATACCAGCCCATCTCAAAGTTCACCTTTTGCCTCCCCTCATCTTTCTGCCCCCAACCCGTCCGATCCCCTCGCTCGTCCTTCGTAATTCCCTTTTCTCGTAGCTCGTTCTCTCTATCCCTCCACAACTTTTCTCCGGTCGGCCTCTCTGGCTGCCTCGCGCTCGCGGCGTTATATCTATCCTCTTGAAGCGGGCTATTACCCGATTGTTTCTTAAATAAAATATCATCGGAGTCCCGTCGCCAACCACTCACAATAATAATTGCCTCGCCAGTATGTCAACCGATCCACCCTCGCGCGCAACCCCTCGTCTGTCTCACCGCCGCGCCGGGTCCTCCTCTCTCTTTTTTTTTATTCTCCCCTACTCTCCTCTTTCTTTTTATTTTTTCCGCCCCGCCGTCCGTCACGCGGATGTGCCTGTACCGAGAAAGAAATTTGACGCTCTTGTACAACTCGCGTAATGTCATCGTGTAATGACGTCATGTAATGACGTCGCGTCGCTCGCTCATTAACACGTTTAACCGACGCGACGGGACGCGTCAGTGCATAAATCTATTCTTTAAACCTGTTGCTTTTGCGAATAGCTCATTATCGGCGATTTTCGTGATGTAGGTGCTTCGAAAGAATCTCAGAACCATGACGTTAACGGTGAAATTATCCTTTCCCGATTATCGAAATTCGGATTTTGAAAAAACTTTACATCGGATTAAAGGTCGGATGCTATCCGAAATACGTACAGGGTTCACGCTCCGCTCGAAACACGTACACCCGTACTTCACAGCCGCAAGCGCTAACGATCCCCTTTTTGTCTCCCCAGCAATGTTCCGCAAGCGGAGCATAGCGCGATGTTAACAAGCAGAAGGGATTAGGGAGTAGATGGACAAGTGGTCCGCGTCATCATCAACGGAGTTCCGAGGCGTCTAGTAAAGCATACTATGTTATGTTTGTCCGCTGCGAAGAAATACCGTTGATCGCCTCGCTCGCGATTTATTTGCTGATCTTCGTTTCGCATTTTGAGATTAGGAAAATTGTCTTGAATGAATAAACCCTAGATCACGATCAGTCTTGTCGACAAAGCTACCCAAGGGGAACAAAAAATCAAATTAATGTTAATTTGACGTCATATTGACGAATTTATGTCATTTTTTGGTCATGATAAAAATTTCGATCTCAGATGATCTAAGAATGACTTTATACTCCGAATGCGGGAATTTCGGATCACCCTGTATACATATGAAGTCATTTATATACGAAGTCTCATTCTTAGATCATCTGAGATCGAGATTTTTATAATTACCAAAAATGACATAAATTCGTCAATACAACGTCAAATTGACATTATTTTGATTTTCTTGTTCTCCTTGGATAGTGGCACGTCAAAAAACGTAAGCAGTGTATGACACGAACAGTAAAGAACCATCTTCAGTGGGAGTAAAGCCAGAAATACAAAAAAACCTCACATAACACAATTCTCCAAGAAAGAAGATTCTTATTGTTTCCAAGAAATGTCCTTTAGGATGTCCAGAGGACGTGCATGATCAACCGATTCGCTTATTGCTTATGTTTTTCTATTACTATTAGCTCAAGTACCACGAAATTAATCTCAGTATCGTGCTCGCGTATTCAACATTAGTTATAAGAGTCTCTGAAAAAATCCAAAGTGTCTATGATCTTCTCTTTCCCGAATCCCTTAAATTCGACTGGCGGCGTTATCGACACAATGAGCGACCTGATAGGAGGCCATCAATAATTACCTGGACCCCTGCCCACCTAACTCTAACGAAGGACGATTTCTAACGATCCCCTCGCCAGCGTCCAACTTCTGGACGTAATTAATTCCCGGGCTAACCTGGAATGCTATAATTAATTGCCGGTGGGGATGATGAGGGGTAGAGCGCAACGGGTGCAACAATATGTACCCCGCTTCGATTAGAAGTGTGTGGGGGTTGGGTGGCACGGTACCGGAGGAAAGGGGAGAGGGGCGGACGGGGACCGCCTCCGCTCGCAGTTATGCAATTAATTAAATTCAGTTTGTTATTCGCCGTCGACTGTTAATTGCCGCAAAACTTCAAGAAACTGCACACGCTTGACGTTTCAAAATGCATCGTGTCGCGCTCGCGATCGTATTCAAGATCGCGATAGTAACTTGTATTGTTCCCATTGTTGTTTTCAGCATCGGGCATCGGAATTAGCGTCTACGAATTTTTCTCGTCGCGTTAAAAGGTCTCGTTAACGTTCCTGAGATAATCGCGCGCGACTCGATCCACCAGAGGAGCAGAAAAATAAGCGCGGAAAGAACCTCAACGGATTACGTCAGTGACACGCTCATATAATTAACAGACGCGTGTACAACTGCGCACGTGATGCACGCTGGTAACCGCGCCCGTTTGACCTCGGATTTAATTGATACGCTTGCAAGACAGCCGGCAAATAAAAGATTAGGACGTAACGCGAGCGGTTTAATTAGCGAGGAGAGGTTTCCCTCTCTTTCACTTTCATGTAACGAACCGTCTTGTGGTTATGCTTGTCGGTTACGAAAAAAAAAAAATTACGATCCGGATTAACGAGAAAAATCGACACTTTTGGACGTTGTAAAAAAATGAATTACCGAGCCGTTTTTCCTTTATTTTTTTTAATCCTATTAAAAACGAGTTCACGACGTCACGGCCAGTCTTCACAGTTGTGTTCTTATATTTAAGTTATATTTAAGAATGTCTTTAAGAATAATCTCACAGAGTTGGAAAATTTAACACATTTCACATGTCCTAAGTGATATATAAAATTTTCGTGTTAATTTAACACAAGATGAATATGTTGGAAAGTAACATAAATATGTAAAAAATTAATTAACAAAAAATGTAACACTGACACAATTGTAGGTAGTCATATTTCTTCATTAAAATTCATTAATTTATAATACGTCAAATTAACATACTTCAATAAAGTTAATATTTATAATATATGTCAAATTAATATATTTTACTCATTTATTAGAATTTACGTTTTAAGGAACATTATTTTTGTTACATGTTCACATTCATAAATTGTGTCACTTTAATACTAAAAAATGTTGAATATCATTTTAACATAAAATATTCAAATAACGCAATTATATTACGTTAAATTAACATTCGGATGTACTAAAAATTCGACACAAAATTTTAACAGAAAAAGGATTTGAGTGGACCGTTTTTAATACAAACACAACATATTTTTTGTTACCGTGTAAGATGTCATGAACAATCAGAGAATCGTATTAGCATCGTAAGATATTACTGAAGACGGTCTTGAAATAAGAACGGCCTACGAATATTACCTGATGATTCGCTCTTTCACGTTCGCAATCGGTCGTTGCATCGCGGTCTAGAAGCATTTCTCGTTTCGGGAGCGCGCTTTGGCGCATCTATTCGGCTTTTGTTTTTAAGAAGAAACAAAAAAAAAAGAGAACGGAGCAGAAGGACGAGCAGAAAGAGGAGAAGAAACGAAAACAATCGATACGACACGGCGGCAAGGCCAATCGGACCGCGTTCTATTCGCGGAGCGGCCAATCAAAATGCCTACTACGTCGTCGGCAGGCCCGCTAATTAGACGCCACGTAAATCAGTCCTGAAACTCAACGTTAATTAACACGGGTTTCCGTTGGAGTTGCTTAGCCACCTATTTATCGAACGACACAAACGCAATATGGTCGGACACGTGTACGTCCGTTAAATACCTATCCGACTGGAGAATGTCGGGTCGCTCGCCCGCGCCGTGCGGAGTCGGCTTGAAAACCGGCCTCGCGCCGAAACGAAACATTCGAATCATGCGAATTAATTCAGCCACTTGGGAAGCGGACGGTAAGGAATGGTTTCGTGATCGATTTCCCCTTCCGCTTAATGCTAACCAAATTAACCGGGTACTCTCCTCTTCTCTTCTTACCCTCACGATTGTAATAGGAATTTTAACGTAGCGTCTGCTCGATACATCGCCATCGCACACCGACGTTGAACACACAGCAGTCCTGAAAGAGAATCTGGGATTGCGATAGGACTGGGGAAATCAATGACACCGACCACGGGTGGGGATTTCCCCGTTTTCTAAAAACTTGTGATTTTTATTAATTAATAAATCGTGTTCGCGTACGATTGTGTGTATGCGCGTGTGTGTTCCATGGGTGTAATTGTATTTTACAAGAGGCCGCGAAACCACATACAGATGTCGGGTCCCGATTACGAAGAGTCCGAGATTAATGAAATAACAAAATTAACTATAGACGCGCGCGCGGGACCGGGCTCGCGGTCCGCACGCGTGCCATTCGGCCGATGGGGGCGGGATGGGGCGGAGGGACTTTCCGTGCTCCTCGCGCGATCGCTTAATCGCTTCCGGATCCGTCAAGTCAGCGTTGCCGGGTGCGGTACGCAGCACGCGCCACGTCGCTATTTCATTCACGACCATCGCTCGAGATCCCGTCACGAGATCACGCGCTCGGTACGCCTCGTCGCTCTCACGACGCACCGTCCTTGGACGTCGCCTCTCGTCGCATAAATCGGAAGAGCGAATCTCGAAAGCCTAATCTACAATGTGTTCTTTGCTTCTTATTTCTTGCTTTTTATCTCGTGCCTTTCTTTTTCTTTGCGATCGTTTTGTACAATCGCGTTTCTTGTCTCTTCCGAAGTTCATCAACTTTTATCTCGGGCGACAGAAAACAAAGAAACTGGATAAGAGGCAAAAAAAAGCAAGAAGTAAAAAGTGGTAAAAAGCGAGAAACAAGAAAAAAAGAGCATATTGTAAATTAGACTTTGGCAATCGCTCGCTCGGCGACGAAACGCCACGTTTCAACAATTTCGTGAGATCACGTGCGATAACGAAACGTTAAATGAACGAATAAATGAAGGAAATGAAAAAAAAAAGAACGATGCAAAATTTAATGTTATGTACATTCGAGACGGGATAATTCGACTTATTGGCGCCGAGCAAAACTTCGGATCGATGCGAAACCAACGTTTCGTAATGTATTCCGTCGTCGACGTTACCGCACTCGACGATGCAGGACAACGGAAAACCATGGCACGTCGCGTATCGGCCGATCGTCCGTGGGATAAACGCGCGGATGCCCCGTTCGCCGTTCGCGCTCGATAGTAAATACATAACCATTTATATCACACAAACTTTTAACAATATACAAAATGTACCCTATGTACAAGATTAAATTACACAATCCAACGATGCACAAACCCCAATCCGACACGCGCACGTGCCAACGAAAAGAAACGGAAATCATCTGAATAAATTTGTTCCCCAATTATTGCATGTTCGAATATACAAGTTTTGTCCGATTCATATAAATTTCTCAGTGCAATTTACACAAATATCTGTTAATTTATATATCCGAGAAATGTACTCTCTAAATTCTTTGAAGTGAAATCTCATTCCAAAAAATGTGAAGAGTAACAAAATGAAAATGAAAATTAAGATAATCGTTCTTTTAGGAATTTGTGTTCGTGTGTCTGGTCGAAGATCTGTGACAAGCGCCATTGCCCTGGCGCCGATGTCGAAAGAGTTTGTGCATCCTTGACATAATCCTTCAGCGCGACTTCTTGCCCAATCTACATGTACACTTCTGTATATGCCGCTTTTCACCGTCTCCGTCGGCGTCGTCACCTGCAGAGTCATGAAATCGACTTCGATCCTTGGCGGCGTCGACTAGCGATTGTTCGCGCAATCCAGTTCGTCGGATTTGCGATTCCTTAGTAGCGAGCCGTTGGATCATCGTGATTCTTAAGCGTCGTTTTCGTGAAATTTCCGTGGTACACGGAATTCCGCTCGCGCACGAATCATGACACACAACGGTGCGAGCTTTCTAAGTGCGAGCGACGCTCAATCGGAGATTGTGGCAATGCGCTCGAGAATCGTCATTTGAAATGAGAGTATTTGACGAATGAAACGAGTAACAGGGCGACTTTGCTCTTATTATACACATTTCGCGCCGAAACTCATTCCGCCTTTGAATCCGTTGTACTTTGAGCTTCGAGCACGTCGTTGCATGCCAATGTCATTTCTTGCTCGCCGCGAGTTATGTCACTAACGTATAGGTATGCGCAACGGGTGTCGGTTCGCGTGCCAGTAGCACGCGTTTACTCTTTGAAAATGCTCGACGGACGAATATCGAGTATTTAAGAACTGCGACAAAAAGGAATCGTTAAGTTAAATCTCGACTCGCTCTTTCGATCGAAAGTTAAATTTATCGTAACGTTGTGTGTTACTGGCAAACGCGTTTCTTCAGACAACCCTGTTGATTCACAATAAATGCATAATGTAGATTTCGCTAAACACGAGAGAGAGAGAGAAAGAGAAGGGGGGGGGGATAATTGAGCTATATTCTCTTTTCGAAAACGACATCGATTATTTCTGCACCATATAAAACTTTGTAAAGTAATTATGATTACGATAAAATTTGATGTCGGTTGTGCCGACATGACTGTAGCGAAAGGATTTTATGCGAGAAACTTAATTGATATCAGTGATAAGGCAAAAATAAGGCTAATCAAAGTACAGTGCGGTTAAAGATGCACATAAATATAATAGTACAGTATAAAAACTTTTATTACTTTAATAAAAGAAAATGACATCATCGGACGTTTCGATTCTCTTTGGAATCATCATCAGCGATCAAATTACAAAATTAAAAAAATTCCTCAGACACCAGCAAAAAATCACTTATAGGTTGCTGAATTCGAAGTGGTATCCCAAGAGGGATTAATTGATTATGCTATTTCGGAAATGATGAACTCTCAAGAAAGGAAGAGAGAGAACGCAAAAATGCAAGTAAAACGGAAAGAGGAAAGGGAGAGAAAGAATGAGAAAAGGGAGAGGATGCTTAACAAGAAGGATTCGAATGATAATTCCGTGTCGTTCGTCTCACCTCGGCACTCAATTAACGATGGCGGGAACAAGGGCCGCCTAATGAGTTTACGAAGCGCAACGGCGCGGCGGATCGACGGGAGAACGGTGATTTTGAAAGAAAAATAATTTTCTAAGGGTCCAGAACTGCGCGTTGCCGTCGTTTCGCGTTTCTCGTTCGATCGCCGTCGAATTATCTCTCTTTCTCCCTCCCTTTCCGATTGCCATCTTTCTTGCGCGGTTAGATCTTCGTTGATCGCATATGTCGAATTTAGCACGCAACACCGTTCCAAGGACGCGTGTCGCCTCCGAAGTGGCGACAACCAAGAATCGACAGAGCGCGCTCGCGGAAATATATATTTATCAATTTAAAAATTTAGACTAAAATTGTAACGAGAATTGAAATAAATCTTAATTATACAATAAAATAAGATAACAAAAAAAGTTTTTGACGTCAGAATGATTTAGCAATGACCTTGAGAATGGTATCGACGGGAAGAATTATTTTGATATTTCACAAACGTGCGAAAAATCACTTGTTGCAAGTTGTGTTAATGTCAACGAATTCTACATTTCGCATCTTGTGTCAAGGTAATCGCAATAAGATGATTGCAAAGGATTTTAAAGAAGAGTACTGACGTCATACTATTGCGGCTGATGGTAGATGCACGATGAGTCGTATCTTAAACTTTTTTCGATTCTTTACAATTGAGCAAAGATTATTATTAAGAAGACCGGCGGATTCGTGGCGAAAGTGCTTCTGCAATGAGGTGTCGAGTGTCGTCTCAACTTATCGCAGATGCGATCAACAGTTCTGATTAGAATGGACGCTATCTTGTGCAAAGGTAGTTGTCCAAATAATGCTGAATTAACTTAAGAATGCTTTCGATATTCGCAACATCAATATCTCGATATTAGTGCAAACCCTTCTTCACAAGAGTTTGTCACTTTGTCAGTTTGAATCAAAGAAGGTCGCACATCCACTATAGAACCAAAAAGTTCGCGTTTCAAGTTCCAGAGATATCTGCGATTCCGAATTATCCAAGTTCAAAGACGTTCAGAGATTCTCAGCATCCACGTAAAGTTTGGACGCACTCGACATGTCAACACACGTTAGAACATAAAAACGCTCGGTATCCGCGGCGAGTTCAATTATGTTCAATATCACGGCACCGCATGTACGAAGACATTCGATTACCGTGGCAAGTTCAAACACATTCGGTATCACGATTCCAAGTCCAGAGACACTCGTAGAGTCGCCGATGGCGGTTTTCCAAGGAACGCTACGCTGGCCTTTTCCCCTCTTTGCGATTCTCCTGAAGAGTCTGAGCTCGCAATGTTAGGTAAATTAGGCTTATTCTTCATCGCGATGTCCTTTGGGGTACAGTCCTATTACGGCGGACAGCGGGTCTAATCGCAAGTATCCTGAGCCCAGGACGACCAGTCCTGATAGCTGGACGTCTGGAGGTGCGATTGCTGAGCCGCCAGACCCGGATGCACGAGTGCCATCTGGTGATGGTGGTGATGGTGATACTGATGATAGTGCTGATGACCCGGCGGAGGCGGCGAATAAGGATCCACTCCGACGGCGACGTCCACTACATCTACCTGAGGCGAAGGTACGACGGGGGGCGTCGGCTGCGGAGAGGCTTGCACCTTCTTCGGGCGACCGACCGGGTTGCCGCCTCATTCGCGGCTCCTTCGAGGCCTGCCGACCTTACCTTTCCTAACGGGTGCTCTCCCGCGGCTGCCGCTGCCGCGACGCTCGACGATTTCACAATCTTGTGCCAATCAGATTCGCAAATCGGCGAGCCGGATAGTAGGTAATATCTGAAATCGTGAGAATTGCGTGTCATGTAAAGGCTTTCTCGCCTAGGATAAATTATGTCCGAAAGTAAGGCTACGGATACAATGAATGCGTGTTCATGACGAACTTTTGTTCTAACGAATATGTTTTCTATAAGAGTGATTACGCTACATGTGTGCGGTATGTCAAATGAACTCGTCAGAATAAATTTGTCGTTCCAACGAGTTTATTTCTTCGTCCGAATTTATATGACTTACTGAAATGGATATTGAAATTAAGTCACACACAAATGTGTGTGACTTACTGAAATGGATATTGAAAGTAATCAGCTTAATGTTCGAAAATAGAAGTCTGTGGGATATAAAGAAAAAAATCTTATTATAACTGACATATCTTACAAGAAATGGGAAATATTCAAGAAATAGTATTCTCCATTTTTTTTTCCTTTTTCTTGGAGCAAATTCTTTATTCCCATATACTTTTACACACAAATAAAATTTTTAATAATAAACTTTTTAAAAAGTATAAATCACCAATGTCATTCATCTTGTGTAGTTGCAACACTAATGTCTATTTCTACCAATGTAGACTAACTTTAATCTCGGTTTAATGTACTCTTTATCCTTTTCTAGGGTACATTCCAAACATCCTCTCCGAGGACAACTTTATTCAAAATATATAGTAACGTAACATATACTATCAAGATATAGAGTAAAATCTTGTCTTCGGAGAGAACGTTTTAGAATGTAGCCCTAATTTTTAAAACTAGGAAAAGATAAGAAGTAAGGTAAAGAAAAAGATAAGTCCTAAAGGTAATCTACATTAGTAGAAATAGATATAAAGTCGGTATTTCTAGTTCTTATTTCAAGATAGTCTTAAGCTGTTTGTGCTAATACGGCACTCTGGTTTATGATATCTTAAAATTGTACTTAAGATAAATTATAAATGTAAGAATCGACTATAATGAATACCAGCTATAATCGATTCTTATATTTGAAATCGTCTTAATAATCTTTAGATGTCATAAGCCAATCACAAAGCCCTATTAGCACACATCTTAAGATTATCTTAAAATAAAATCCAATTATATATGAATACCAGTCTAAGCTCTTAAAATTTCAAACTTTTAGATTACAAAACCATATTTCACTAGAATATGTGTTTATTGGGACCACCTATTTCTCCTGTAATTGAGACAAATTCGTTAGAATAAAAGTTCGTCAGAACACGCACTGTAACCGTAGCTTAAAAAAGGGGAAGAATTCATGAGCGAAAGACTCACCTGTCGCCGGAGACGAGTTGACCACCACACTTATTGCAGTTGAAGCATTTCACGTGAAACACCGAGTCGCCAGCCCTCATGACCATTTCGTTCGCGGGTATCGCGTTGCCACAACTCCCGCAGACGCCACTGCTGCCGAACATTCTACGACAAAACCAAAAAAACGTTCAATTAAGATTCGAGATCGTGACACAACTGATGATTCGCGATATTCTGAATAAAACACATTATCGCGATGAAAGTGTTTCCCAGAACGGCCGCGCCAGATGTCTGACCATGGCGTTGGGTCTACAATTATTTTTCAATAATTTCGTTCGTGGCATACATCGAGTTCGAATATCGGCGTGCCACGCCGCGATGCGACACGATGCGTTCGTATCCTGCGTTAATGGCAGTTAATGTTTGCGAAGCGGTTGTCAGCCGTATATCCGTTGGCTCATAAAGTCGGCTGTTTATGCAGCAATTAGCTACGTAACGATACATAGGTATGTCGAATGGGGATTCGAGGTGAGCGCCACGATCTCACATCTCTCTCCGATGCACTACGGCGTAAGAAGCTCCTCCGCGAGGGAGACGCATCCGACGCACCGGTACATCGCACACGCACACTCGGCCGTCATCCTCAACAGCGGAGGGGATTCAAGAATGGAACTTGAAAATTCTGCATCGAATGGGAAAAGATTTGTTGGTCTAACGATCTATCTCGAGCCATAAAGCCGTTCCCCGAAGTCACAGCATATACGTGCTACTGTCAAAATCGAACTTCGCAATTAACGCTAATGGAATATTTAATTAAATCGACTTTTGAAACGCGCGATATAGATAGTCAACATATTGATGTCTGCGTCGGACTTTACTCCGAGAGCGCGCATAAGGCTGTTACGACGACGGAGCGGATTGGATTTGAGGTTTCTCGTTATTAATTTAATTACCGGCTGACAGTTCTATAATTAAATTGCTAATTTATCTGCCCGGGATCCACAGCTGATCGCGCGGCCAGTATCTCGATGATTGCTCCCCCGAATGACGTTTCAATCTTTCCCTTTTTATTCTCTCTCTCTCTCTCTCCCCCCTCTCTCTTTCTCTCTCGTTTTTTCCTGCTTTTTGTTTTTTCTTTCTTCCCTTTTTATTTTCATTTTTTTGTGGTTTGTCTTCAATCGTTCACAACGGTTCAATTATAAATGCGCGTTCTCTCTCTTCTGCTGCAAAATGCGGATGCAAACAAGCTATGGCTCGGATTTTGCCTACTTTTCACGGCAAGAAAATAGCAATGCGCAAATTTTGAAATGTGTGAGATTTTCAAACGTGTTGTTACTTTCTCGTGTGTAAATCGACACGCAGTTCGAGAAAGCGAAGTGTCATACACGGTGTTTCGTGCATTAATTAAATACGGTGATCGATTATGAGACGCGTCTTGTCCATCTACATTTTAAATGCGAATAAAAACGATTGTCAAGAAACTGGTATTCGAAATTCCGACGTATTTATTAATTCCATTATTTTCTACAACCAATTAACCAATTGATTAAAACTTTTGCGCGTTACGTAAGATGTTATAAAGACGCATCGCTCGTCCCGCACGTGGGCGAAATACTAATCAAAGGGTATCGTTTCCTCGGTAAGTTTCAGGCGTCAGGCGTCTCGTAAATAAATCGAAGTGGTAGATTTTAATTGCAGTCTCTCTTTATATCGATTCGGTCATGTATCTACTTCCGGGCCGAATCGTTCGCGACTTAATAAGCGGAGATATGTATGCATCCCGCTTGGTCGAATCGCTCAGCGCATTTTCGATTTCTCCATAATTGCTAATTAGAGGCCGACGGCCAAGTCAATCAGCTAGAACGGATAGAAGGAATTATATAGCTGATGATCGAGGATCAGCCATAAAATCTGCTTCTCCTTTCTCCTCCTCCTCCTCCTCCTCCTCCTCCTCCTCTCTCTCTCTCTCTCTCTCGCTCTCTCTCTCTCGTTCTGGCCTCTTAATCGTCCGACGCCATTACCAGTATCATTATTCACGCGTGTTTTACGTGACCATTCTGGAAAGCTGATGACAAGCAAGAATTTTCGATTATCCGTGAGTCTTATTTATGACAGTCGTAAAAAATGTCAAACAGAGCGCGCAAATTATTCGTTATTTTACTTAATTATCGTTACTTGAAATGAGCCCCTTGCCTGGCTTATTAACAGTTTAGATGTATTTGACAACTATATTGATCGCGGCAAACGTGATAGTTGGAGCGGTTAATTAAAGTGCTGCGGTAGTATTTTTGTCGTTTCGACATTTGTATAGATCTTCGCCGTAATCAGAACGGTTGTATTAAATTAAATATCGGGTATTCCATCCTAATAGGCTGAGTGAGGCATTCGTGCCCTGCTGGTGGAGTAATTGATCGAAAGTAACTAGCGAATAACGGTTCAGCTCCGGTGATGAATGACAACCAACACCGTCTGTTATGATGCGATATTATCGCGCGCCGCACGGCCGACTAATAACAATCTCTATATATCTTTGATAAAACATTGATCGCACCAAGATTTATCTCGCTCGCACGGAATCCGTAAGTGTACTTAAACGTAGCAAAAATTTACAGCTAAATATATTTTAACTCTGAATATGGTTAATTACTTCCTGCACTTGTATTATTCATACGGCACAATTTACGTTCTATTATGTATGATCTCCGGAGGAAAACCAGACTCGTTAAAGAATGCGCCGTAAAAAATACGCGATTTGTAATTTATATTTCTTATAATCTTCTACGGCCGAGTGGATTGCAAAAATTCGGCGATTCACAATGCGCCGCACTCTGTAGAAACGTCAAATGCCGAGCTTCGTCGCCCGCGGCGTTTAATAATAATTTTAATGAGCGAAGTTCACTGCAGTCCGCACTAAGAGAGTAATTGGTGATTACGGTCGGCGGGGCGATCTTTAACGAGCGGTCTACGCAATTTCTAATTAGTTGATTTCACCAATGATAATACGAGTGCCTCGCCCTCCTTGTCCGACTCCTCTAACTTGATACGCAATTTGCGCGAACGCGGTCCCCCTTACGTTTTAATTGCGACCAACGTGTCAATCTTGCCTGCTCTAACAAGCGTCTCTAAAGGCGCGTTTCACGCGTGTACGTTCTGTAACGAAGCAGTAATTCGAGAATGAGATTTCCAGGCAATAATTAATCAAAATCGATCTATGAAATGAGAACACGACGAAATTGATATAAACCTCATAATACGACTTGTAGCATGAATTTGTTGGTAATATGAGTGCTCCATGATTCTCGATTATATCGTGACAAGTTATAAAATATAGCGTGACCCTCAATTTCAAAAGATTCGCGAGCAAGTGCGCCCTCCACCCTACGGATTGCCCTCTCACCCAGGCACCCTCGCTCATTATGCGTGCCCCTTTGCCGCACACAGTGGCGCGTACACATTCTGCCGCTAACAAGAGGGAATAAGAGAGAGAGACACACAAGGACGTGCGGGAACGCGTACGTCGAAACGATGTATTCACACACGAAGAGCGTGCCCGTGTATATGGGCGACCCCCGCCTGTTAATGAGTTAGACTACCTTACCCTCGGCACTTTAATTGTCTAAAGCACAAATTGGGCGGCTTTAATTAGCGTAATTATTTGGTTCGTTTGTCCGTTTATCCAAGATCCCTGTATCGAGCGAGGGTCGAGTGGGCCGCCTCCCTCCCCCATTCGCGAGACTAAATGGATTCATTAGCGCTTTGTGCGATTAAAAATCCAAATTTCGGATCAGCACGGCCGCAGGACTCGAGCTTTTGTGGGAGCCTTCAATTTCATTCGCATCTTGAACATGTCTGCCTCGCGCGCGAACTTCCTTGACGATCGTCGGCAAGCTTTACGGTATTCGCAATTATCCGATCTAGCCAGGATCTCCGATGTGTCATTTCAATTGTCAAGAATCTATCGATTATTTTATTTTTTACAAGGTCACACACGTGTAACTGCAAGGTTGTAGGTTGAAAGTTGTCACCTTTTCTCATTTTTGTGAGACATAATAAACACATGCTGGACAGCTTCCCGCACGAACAGCACAAAATCTGCCGCGTTATGCGCGCGGTGGGCATATGTGCACACACAACGAACGAAACACATTCTCTCGCTGCTAGCTTTAATTTTTCTAGATAATAATGATTAATCGCGCGGCC
>NW_017257428.1:430422-433430 GCF_001594055.1 Mycetomoellerius zeteki | reverse complement strand
TCTTTCCGTTCCTCCCTCTCCCATACACACGCACACGCGCGCGCACGTACACCCTGCCTTCCGCGAAACAGCCGACTGGCAAATTAAATTGAAATTGACTAGGTCTGGTAATGAGGTGGCCTGCAGGCCCAGTCGCGGCATTAGTCGGGTGTGGGTTCTAGAAAATGAGTTCCGACTTAACAACAAATTGCCTCGGTGAACTTCCTTTCACCCCATCCTCCACTCGGTCCCCTTGCTACCCCTTTCTCCCCTCCACCCCCCTCGCCCCCGCGATTCCACTATCGTCCTCCCGCAATCCCGCGCGAGGACTCGTCCACCCTCTCCCTCCCCCCCCCTCTCTCTCTCTCTCTCTCTTTGTCCTCCTACCATCCCACCTTTAATGTTCCACAAACGAGCGGGCTCCTAATAAAGTTAATCGATGCGAGGAAGAAAGAAAAAAAAGAGGCCAAATAAAAACACGTGGATCTCCTTCGATAACTATTTAATTTGGTCAATCAAAATTCCTATTAGCCGCCGTGCGCAATTTGGAAGTATATACGGCGAACAACAGCCGTATTAGAAGCTGTCTGAGATATTGAACGACGGTGGTAGCGACGGAAACGAACGAGCGTCGAGATCGAGCAAGCGAGACTGTGAGATAATTCGCGATTCGCGCGATTATTCGTAAGGAGAAGCGATATGTAGACCGATTGCGAACGATGGAGAACGCAATGGAGGTGAATGATAAAAGATATTCGCTGTATTTCGTCGCGTCCGTATCGCGAATCTAAGATGATCCGTCTTGATCTGATTCGGAAGAAGATCCGCTCGGAGGAATGTTTTCTTCAGTGTAGCGGCGATATTGCGGACTATCGTGATCTAACTTGGAAAATTGGATTCCGCATTCGCTGTTACGATCGCCGACGCAAGACACAATTTCGATCAGTCCGATCTCCGATTCATTTTAATGTAATTAACGTTCCGATTGCGCGCTTTGTTTCCTGGTCTAACCTCCATCCCCCGCACCCTGCCCCGTTTGTCCATCCTGGAATATCCTCTTCCTCTTCCGCGCAAGCCATCCCCCGTAACAAGCGAGTTGCGCGGCAGAGGCATCGATCAGTCGTGACTAGTACTGTATGCACGTGCGTGTGTACTAACACATACGCACGCACCCGCGCGCGCGCGCACGCTGCTGTATACATAATAAATGCGTATAAGTATCCATGTTGCGACGATCGGATTTTTATTTAGAGCAAAACGGTAAATCGCCGTTCCTTCCTCTTCGTCTTCGGCGGCGTGATGGAGGGAGCAGCAGTCGGCCGCCTGGCGTCAAAGGACCGAAAATTCATTTAATAAAATTAATACGATAACCGCAGATGTAATTAACGGGTGCATTACCATATTATATCTAAATGTAAATTAGATGTATGCTAAAGTATGCGCAAGTATATAAAAATACCAAAGTGGCATTAAATAGCTGATGACCGGTCGCCGATGAACCTCCTCTCGCCGGACCCTCTCGGAGGGGCCCCGTTCTTTGACCGCGCGGCGCGTTTTAAATCCGCGCCATTAGGTGCACGTGATACTTGATTCGAGGTAGACCACGAGCGGCGAAGTTAAACGAGTAGATAACGACGTGCCCGGAAAAAAGGGAGCGCGAAAAGGCTAGGGGAAGAAGAGGGAAGGCGAAGTGAAAAGAAAAACCGGGAAATTGACGGGGGCGCGCGGGGAGGACAGGGGAAAGGAAAAGGTGCTGCCAGGCAGGACCGGGGAACCTATCGGGAGAAGGACGAGGAGTGACGACATAGAAAGGACTTCTTTTGAATCGCAGAGGTAGGTAAAGTGGGACCGCTCTCGCACGCAGGTGTGAGAGCGCCAGTCGACCTACCGTCGTCGTCGACAGGGCCGTTCGAGAAACGAAATCCACGTGGCAACGACGTAAACCGGGCACGAATGTAGAACATGAGCCTGAAATGCGAATTTCGCATTAACGCGAATCTCGATTGACTTTGCGCAAATTCAATTAATTGTAAGAAATGCGCATTAGAGAGCCAAGTGCTTCCTCTCTTTCTCGTACACTTCCTCAGCTTCGAAACGCTAGTCACATTACACTATTGAAAGAAAAAATTGCAAATATAAATTAATGAACGTTTAAGATGCGTCGACGTTAAAAGAAATGAGAGAAGGCTGAAGAACAGGCACAAAAAGTTGAAAGGAGGAATAAAGGATCTTCCTTAATGACGTGTGGCTTTTAAAAAGTCGCTCGCCTAGTCGGCTCCACGCACATCGACATTAAAAAACCTTTTACTTCGATCGCAAATCTGTTGGGGCGTCTAACAATTCGCTTCGCGATCCAGCCCTGTAAGCGAGAGGACAGAAAGCTGGATGAGAGGCAAAGAGAGGAAGAAAGAGCGACAGAGCGAGAGAGAGAGAGAGAGAGAGAAAGAAGAGAGAAAGAGACGAGCAAAGAAAGCGCGCGCGCGCGTAGAAGATACGACATCGCTCGCTGCAAATTGCAATTTTGTTGTGAGATCATTATAAAATACATAATGCCGAGTCGCCTTCTACCGCATAACTCCCCCCCGATCCTCCCTCCTCCCCCTCGTACCGCCCGATGGAGGTCCCGTGCGGAACTGAGAGACGCTCGAAAGAGGAGTGGAGAGAAAACGAGAGGAGAGGAGAGGCGGCACGGCGTCTCGTTAAAAGTTTCTAGCGACGCGTATTCTTAATAGTCTGCGCGCGCGGACACGCCGTCATTAAAATTATAACCACCCTCCTGTATCACCTCAACGATCCCGTGCCATTTCGGGCAAAGGCGAAAGAGAGAAAACGAGAAAGGCAGGGGGAATCATAATGCGTGAGAGAAAGAGAGAAAGAGAGAGAGAGAGAATCAGAATAAACATTCGTGAGTCGACAAAATCCGTTTATTCGTCCGTGGAAAAATTCATGTATCGATGTTGCGAAGTAATCTTAGGAATATCGACGGTACAAATGGCATCGAAGGCAAAAATACGCAAGATCATCAAAAT
>NW_017257428.1:373340-430400 GCF_001594055.1 Mycetomoellerius zeteki | reverse complement strand
CGGAAGAGTACGGAGAGACTCGAAAGAGGGTAGGAGTTGACGAAGGGTACCGAGGAGGCCGGTGGGTCCATAAGAAAGCGGAAGTACGAGAAGAAGAGATACTCCCCGGCGGGATAAAAGCGCGTTTAACTGAAACTCGTGGAAAGTTGCGGGCTCTCTAAATATGTAAATACGAGGCTACTGGATGTTATTACGCGCGCATACATATAGACACGAGGCGGATGCGCGTCGCGTATACGTGTGTATATGCACGTATATAGATTCGTAATGCGCGGGCGCGCATAAGGTAAAGCGACGTCCGGAAGAAAGCCGGCGTAATCGTCCGATATTTAAGTAGCGAGTTTAGGTACACTGGGTATATTTAAACGCGCTTATTATCATATAAATACAAGTTGGACGTTCAATTTACGCGCCGCAGGCTGCGCGGTTGTGAACGGGGCGGGCGGGCGGACGAGCGAGCGAGCGAGCGAAGCTCTTCGTCGTCGTGTGCGCGCGGCGACGGAGTTGCAAAAGTTATTATTGTTATTACCGTACCGTTTAGAAACTTTTGTTGAGCGCGCAACGGACATTACGCGGCCTGTATGCACTTTGGCGCATCGAGTTATCCGTCGTTGCGACTCGGATGATATTACGGGCGTGCGCGCGCGAGCGTGCTGCGGCAATGTTAGTTAAATACCGGCTACGTGCGATGGAAAACTCACCGAAAGATTTACGGCACTCGAATGCGTAATCGTTGCGCAATAAAAGGATAGACAGTGTTGATGTTTTTCGCCACGATATTCCCAAAGACAGCGATGTTGTTCCAAAATAATAATGCAGGTACGCGAAAATCGGAATCTCTCGTTTCTATTTTGAACGTTCGTGTGTATGATAGTTTTATATATAATGGAAAAATACCCGATAGTATTAATTACTAGAATTCTTTTTGCAAATGGATGAATCAAAATTTTCTGATTGAATCTATTATAAATCTATAGTTGAGATAACCGGAATTCTAACTGATATGATGAGAATCTTCTGGTTCGTTCATTTTTAACCAGAAATTTCTCAGTGTAGGTTCTAATTGATTTAAATATTATATTTTTCACGCATCAATACGGCGTCGCGATTATTTCGACAAATCTTATCGCGATTGCTCCTCGAAACTATTGTATGTCCTCGCGAGCGAGGCGGAAGAATAATTCCGCATGTGGTCTCTCGTGATGGATTCATTGTATCGTTTCGTTATTAATGAATCTTTGAAATATTAAGCCCACAACGTTTTATAAGCGCCAGGGTTGTTACCCTCGGCGTATTGATACATATCTAGGAGCAGTTTAAACACATAGACCCCCTCCGTACACGCGCGTGTAATCGTAAAATCGATGCTCTCCTCCGCTTCGATTCCCTCGTGGTAAAACTGTTTCGTGGTGTTAAATAATAAATGCCCCGCGAGCGAAACGTCGCTAATGTTACGTCAGATATTCTGGCTCACGGATAACGACGGGCAGTTTTGCCTCGAGTAAATTTTAATCGCTCCAAGCAGGAAGAAGACAATTCACAAATTCCGTATCTAAATGTGATAACAATTTCTTATTCATGGCCTCTGATGCGGTTCGTAAGTTAAGTATCCATAATCTTGGAGAAATCTTTTGCGTCACCGCGACGGGCGATGGTACGACGCAATGATACTCAATGATCTGCGATAACTCGCGTTAATATATGCGGTTTTGCGGGGAATTTTCTCACGAAAATTTCCAAACCGTTTCACTCAATTTCTCGCTAAACGGTTGTTGTCCGTCATCTATGGCACGCGATACGTGTCCTCTACTGTGCTACGTCCGTGTTACCTCCGAGATTGTCAGAAGAATAATGGGGGGGAATTTTATCGGGCACTTGATAAAACGGGGAGAAAAAAAAAAGTACGCGTATAGCCGCAGCTGCGTAACGCGGACGTCTCATGGCGTAAACACGAGTGCAGCGGCAGATACACCCTTATCAGGAGTGTGGCACGCATTCCCTCATTACCAGAGTATACCCGGGGCGCGTCCACCCCTTTCATCCACCCTCCCGCAACTTACTCCCGCGCGCTCGGTTTCCCACCCTTCCTGCCGCAACTCTCCTTCCGCTGAACACGGGACGAATGAGAGAAAGATAGCGCACGCCGGTGTGTCCGACAGATAGAGCTTGAAAAATGCGCATTACTGGACGGTGCGGCCGTGGCGATCCACCATCCCCCTAACGTGAAATTTAGAATGAAAAATTCGGGGGCACGCACGAGAGAATATGAAAACAGTTAATCAGTATAATCTCTACAGCGAAAAATGTAGTTGTTTTTTTATCTTTCTAATATCTTCAGTACGCGTCGTCGATACGCTATTTAAGATGGAAGTAAACGCGGACGTGTTAATTATTCCGGTAAGGCGGATTTTGCGGCTTCGAGATAGCACCTATTCGCTACGGTACAAGCGATTAGCACCCTGATCGGACGACAGGTTGCGGCATATATTGCAAAGGACTCCATATTGAAACTCTATGGTTCAATGCGCGTTTAAAGAGAGCCAATCAAGGTTTAGCCACATTCACCTCATGGAAAGACATACGTGAAATCGACGGACTGGCCGAACCCAGCTAGGCAAAAAGGTATTAACTACCTCTTAACATGCAGATTGCTCCCAGAAGACTTTAGTTCCCCAGGTTCTCCGGGAACGTTGATTGGACGATTATTTAATACCTCGTCGAGAGCAGCCTCCATTATTTCATGCGATTCGTCTGCGTGCTGTCGTGTTTTGTGTCTGGGTCATGAAATTGAATACATGCTACGTTTAAAGCCTTGTGTCCACGTGCTAGAAATCGGTCCGAGTTCTCAATCCGAGAAAAAGTTACTAAAACTCGAATTGCGGACACAAGCAACTCGGATGAAAATCTCGTATAGAGATCTCGTACCAAAAAATACATCCTGTTCCATTTCTCCGTAACTAGTTACTAATTTCATGATTTAACTCACTATTGTCAGTCTTAATTACTAATTCTTAACGTGCTAGTTAATGTTGAACAACATGATAGAAACGTACAACGTATCTTCAAATAATCTTTAAATTAAAGCAAATAAATAAATTACAGTAACTAACATCGCATTCTCGACTACATACACTATCTAGAGTCACATCAGAGTATAATTACTTCTATTCGAGAACTCGGATCGAGAACTCGGACTGATTTCTAGCATCGTAGATACAAGGTCTAAGGCTGGCTTTAAAACTAGCAGTATTCAACTTAGTTGAATGCCATCAAGATCACGACAGCTGCGTGAATATAAACACGCGCACGCTTAATTAAATGAAATTAACAAGCAGTATCTATATTGGAGGTAGTTTGTAGAACAAAAAGACGGCAAGCACACGCGAAGAGGAGACGAAAAAGGAGAGGCAAACGGTGAATCGCAATAAACCGTGTATCATAGGTATCAGTACAGGAAAAGGGAATCGTTGATGTGGTGGGGGGGGGGGGAGGCGGGACGGTGGGTCCAATCGCATTTAATAGCACAAAATTACGCCGAAATTGGATTCTAATTTAGCGTTCACGGGGCAAATCTATTCAAATTAGTTCAAGGGAAATAACGAGTCTCCTCCTCTCTCTTCGCCCGTGGGATTAAATAAATTTCCTTTCTGTTAATCATTATGTAGATTGAACGACATTTCTTCTGCCGTCGCCATCGTTTCGGCTTGTCACATCTTTTTTTCCTTTTATTAGACAGGCGGGGGTGCCACGACATGCCGTGTGAGGCCGCGGGACCCGAATTAAGGATAATTGCCTCGCACGGCAAGACCGAAAAAAGAAGGCCGATGGAAATAAGTCACGACGAATATCGGCCATTGTTAGCTCACTCATAAAAGTCGTGCATTGACTTTTGACGTCATAATATAAATCCCATCGATCTTTATGATTTTTTCATACCCTTTTTTCCCTCTTTTAATTTTCCTTGAAAATTCCTGGAAACGGTTACCTCAAAATTTTTTAAAATCTCAATATCGTTCATTGTTGTATATCTGGGAGGTCAATCGACCGGTTTCTCAAGTGTAACCTCCTATACGTCCATTCAGAGAACTCGACGAGATAAAACGTTGTTTATAAAGCTCACGATTGTTCGCAGGACCGATAACGCGGTCGCGGAAACAGGCGCACGAAAACCAGATCGCATATCGCATTATAGAGCGGCGATATGCTCGCGCGCTCGTGCGGCCGAAGAAAATACTCGATATACCAATAAAACCGATACGCCGCGTCGAAAATTTGGCGACCCGCGGAATGAGACACTTGGCAACCACCTGTGGCACGGGGCATTTCGAAACGAGTTCTAATCTTGCCAACTATGGGCCGGCCGAAACGCGTCATCGAATTTCCGGCGTCACTCGTGGATCAGATCAAAATTGAAACGGAAATTACTTTTCGCGCCGAGCCGTTTTACGTTGACGGCTTAATAACTGCGCTGCAGCCGCTATAAATTAGTATACCGCTATTATGCTTGTAACGCTCGTTCATCCTGAATTATTTACCCGAAAAAATTACATAAAATACAAAATTTAAAAAAAAACCAAGAACTGGCTTTACGAGCATTATCGAGGCTTAATGTGATGTTTCGCAGAGTTATATATGCATAATAACAGGCGGGTAAAGATGAAATGTACAAAACAATATGTACAAATGCAAAATCAATATTTCATGTTTCAGAATAATTGAAATGTTCCGTAACATGAACGATATTATACTCCAAACAATTATAATCGAAACCTTCAGATAATATTCGATCGACATTAATAAAGCAGAACACGACTCTGTAGAAACGCAGTTCTTCAATCAGTATTTCTATTTAAGATCCATCAATCGACGCTTCGTCATGCGGTTTATTCACGATCCCTTTCGACGTGAAATTTGTCTCATTAACAATCTAATTAATAATCCAATTACGCAGCAAGATCCGCCCTCTGGCATATTTTCACGGTAAGGGGAAAACAATTCTGTCGGACGTTTCTCCCTTCCATTGCAAGTAGATGGAGAAATGGCGATAGCTTCGCGAGAGAGTGAGGCAAGAGGGTTAGTGCAGGGGGGGAGGGCTATGAGGAGGGGTGGATGTTTACCTCAACCCCCAGGAATTTAATAAGCAATTACCAGGGATGAAACGAGACGCATCCGTGTATCTGTATAACGAGGCGGTTTGCTGATGTGTGTTGTGTATATGTCGCGCGGGCGTGTGCGTGTGCGAAAGAAAGAGATAGAGAAGAAGAGAGGGCTGCTTATAGAAAATGAAACAGAAGGTACTGAAAGAAGAAAGAAAAAGAGAGAAAGAGAGGAAGGAACAGAAAGAGAAAATAGAGTGAAGCGAATGAAAGACGGAAGACCACACATCCACGCACCTCAATCAAGACAAGGTAAAGATAGATATACAATATTTCCGATAAATTACGGCCGATTTTGTCAAATTGTTCCATTTGGAGAAACAGATGAGAATAGTTTCGGAGCTGCTCGAAGATAGTGTCTGTTGTGATACGCGTATTAACTTTCTCCGGGCAATTTCGTTTGAAAAGTCGTGAAAAATGAATTTAATATTTCTCCGGATATACCAGCCAAAAAAATAAGACAAAAGTATCACATTAGGCGTCATTTTGATATACCCGAATGCATAAAAGAATAATAATAATAATAATAATAATTTACTTTTCTGCGAGAGTTAATTAGGATTGTATACCGGCCGGTGGACTGATGTTTTAGGGTCGATCGGACACGGTAACAACATAAGCGCATTGCGGAGGGCTCTGCGCTCTCCGGCCCTTTAGGATTTACGAGATATGAATGTGCTGCGGGATAAAGAGAGAGCGCGGATGCGGGGGAATGGGTCCGTTTTCGTGGTTAATTGGCTGGGTGTATTTGCACGTACTTGCGGCGTAATTATGTGTATACACGTATGCGCGTTACCTAATACCTAATAAACGGCCTTGTGTACCGGCGAGAGCGAGAGATACGATTCGTCTGCTTATATAATATCTCGTGACCGCCACGAGAGAATACATAATTAAAGAGCACGGAATAAATTAGCGATGCGTTCAAACGAATACGACGGTAGATTGAGTCGTTAAAGTCGAACGGCCAATCTTCAATTTTTATCGCACAAGAACAAAATGCAACATACGTTCAACAAAGGTATCGATGAAGAATTTCGGAAGAAGGACTGTGGCATGTCAAAGGGATACGTGATCGCAACGAAGAGGCGGCTTCCTCAAAGGGCGATATGGCTGATATCCAGATATTCCTGCCGTTGGTACTTCCCCTTTCTATGTCTAGCACAGTGGTTTGTCATTCAAGGCACGCCGCCATAATTTGATATATTAGGTACACATAAGCGATGGCTGATCGCGGTTATTAGGTTGGGTACACGCTACAACCACCCTCCCCCCCGAACTCCCGTCGGAACGACCCCTGACCTGTTCGCTATCCACCCCCCCACGTCGTCTCTTGTTCCTCCACCTTCACCCCTCGCTCCACTAACCCTCCACTCGCTCAGCCTCGTCGATTCAGATCGCGCGGCTATTTGCTATGCTGCTCGCAGTCGCGAAATAGGATTATTATTATAGCCGTGCGCGCTCGCCAACTTTGACGGAGCCACCCTGAAGTGCGGGAGATAGAGGAGGAGGAGGCCTTCTGCGTTTAGTTACGATGGAAATTTCGTGCGATGTTTTAAATGCGACGGACTGCAGTAAAAATGAAGACGAGCGACAATTAATTTTCACAATTTGCAATAATGGGTATACTAAGCTGGGATATTAAACGATATAACTTTCGGCAACGGTGATGTTGGAGAACCATTGATGGCGACATCGCAGGAAATATTCACTTAATTTTCCTGACACCGTTTCATCGTGGAATTGGCGGGGTCGATTAATAGAAATGTCGAACTCGCTTCAACGCATCGACGCAAAAAGACAAACGTGAACCGTTCCGACTTCCATTATCGATAGCGCCAGCTAAAATACAAACAGCTTATCATCGATGTTACACGGGCAGCGCGTTACCCTTTTCCCGCAGTCGTTATCGTCCGCGTGTAAAAGTAGCGCGGACATCTAACTGCAATTTGCGAAAAACCGCCTGCGCGAATTAACGCTCTCGCGCACTTAATCCATGCGACGCAACGCGATTGGCGTACTCTTTTTTTTCTCTCTCTATTTTTCGCTTTCGTTATTTTCCTTTCAACGTCCCGCCCGGAACAGTTTCATTAATTCGTGAATATGTGCAAATTCATGCTGATCCTTCGTTTGCGCCTAATGAATCGCCCGGAATATTGTCGCGGGCCTTTGACAACGGCGGATACCAAAGAATATCTGATCGATGTTTCTCGATAACAACTATACGCGAGCATTTATTGTATTTATAATATTTTAAATTCCCAGCCGAGCTCTCATTATGGATGACTCCCTGGATATTTATGCACTGGAATATATATGGAACGAAATGTATAAAATGAAATCTAGCGAATCTAATCAAAATTTAAAAAATCCAACCACATGATAAGTTTATCATGTAGTTGGATTTTTTTTATTAACTCTGTTTTACATTTTAATTTTTTTGTGCATTTCTTACCGCACTTACTCTCATAGCTCTCTCTCTCTCTCTCTCTCTCTCTCTCTCTCTCTCTCTCAAAGTACTTTTTATGGTTTAATTGGAAGTTTTATATTGTTTGTACTTAATTCGTTTGAATCGAATCAGATTCTATATAAAACCATGATATTATGATCCTACGAATTGGAAATCCATAATCAAAAAGAGGAAGAAAAAGAGAAAAGACTGAATGACTGTAGCGTCGACATATTATTTTTATCATATAGAAATTTAAGTAATTTTTATCACATAGAAATTTAAATCTTAATTAATATATAGGAATATACATTGTACAAAAATGTATTTTTTCTAACGTAGAAAAAACACTAAATTATTGCAAATATTTCTCAACCAGTCATTCATCGGTCTGCCCATGCTATTTTACTCGCGTGTATCAATTAGATCCGCTTTTTTCCACGCTGATAACATCGCGAAATAGGCCCGACCAGGCGGACGCCACCGGCCAGCCTCAATAAATTCTCGTTCCGAAAAACCTACGGGCGTCGTGCTGTAATTAGCATGCGTACGACAAATGAAAAATGATTGCGCTACCGTAGATACGCGAACGCGTGCGTGCACTCGTACTTTCATATCTTGCGCATTGAATGGATTTATGCCATTTTTCGTTAACGCCACAGTTCTCGAACATGACATGACAAACCGCAATGTACGGTATTTACCGAAACGTTTCCGGTATTACGGTAGCTATTGATTCTTCTGATTGTTAGCATAGGTTCCTTGACACCTATAATAAAATGTTATAAAATTTATTGTTTAATCGTGAAACATATATCATTAATTCTGACATTCGTGTACAAATTTTCTTCATTTTTTTTTGTTTCTTGCACATTTTTCGTTGATTCCTCGTTTCGGGATTAGTTACGGAATATGAGTATCGACATTATCGAACGGTTTTGTCAAAGGACACCAGGACGACGTCGGGACAAATACGTTTCGGAGCACGACGATCGCACTATTTATTATTCAGTGGGTGGAAAAGGCTCGCCCTCCCCTGCGTGTATTTCGATCGCAGATAAACCTACCCGCGAGCGTAATGCAGGCTTTACTTTGGCGATTAGGTCCTTTTCCATGAGCACGCTCGATTTGTTGAGCGATCGAACCCACAAAGGAAATAATTTGTGTTCGAAAAATAGGAATTAATAATAAATTAACAAAGCAAAGAGAAAGAAAGAGAGAGGAAGATTCCCTTTGAGCATTTAAAGCATGAAATTAATCCGTAATATCTACCTAATGCTAAAGTTTTCCCCGATGGGATTATTGATTACTCGTAATAATCACATCTCTGAATTTCAGATCTCTCGCGCTTCGCGCAAGTGGAGTTCTATTTCTCTCGAGTAGAGCACGCGATCATTGGCAATATTAAAAACGCGTTTAACCGCCGCACGATGGCTATTATTAACCTCAAAAGCGGCTTGTCAACGCGCGGCCGGCATAAATGCCACCTAATATCTCGGCAATGATAAATGTGACGGACATCTTCCTCTTTTTTGTCGGGACAACGTGCATAAAATGTTCTCTCAAAGGGAGACCAAAGCGTTCCACCGGATTCCGAGCAAATCTACCGCGTTTGCTCAAGCCCGCGCGCGCGTACGCTGCACTTAGATTGTTGTATTTAATTACGAACGACGCAGTTTACGCGGATGTCTTCATTTACACGTACGGTTGATGCACGAATAATGCAATTCTCGTTATAAGTCCGCGATTTTATGTTGCAGTAAATGTAACTTTTTTTTTTAGATTTATGCAGAAATATAAAGGTGCAGATTTTAAGGGCGAGAGCCTTACATCCATAAATTACGTAAATATCGTACTACATTTTACACGGAGAATGACGTATAATGGTTCCTCTTTTCCGTTGTCATCAAAGTGAAGTCCTATTCAAAGAAATTGAACTTAATTTACAGATATATTCTTAGCGTTACGTTATTGTCCAGCACGAGCTTTCTCTCGATTACCAATTCATTGGCAAGTTCCAACTCTATCTCTCGTACAAACTTAATTGGATTCTATCCTGTTTCTCGCGATTTCTTAATCGTCAGTCTAATTAAATTCGTAATTTAACTAGAAATATGAGGAAACTTGTTATTACATCGGTCTAATTACTGAATTTGATCAACTGATGATTATCATCATAGATTAGACGACTGGTTGCAAAACAATCGAGCCAGAAGCGCTACGATCGTGTCCAGTCGATCGAAGTCCTCTGATGGCCGGGGGTCCTTCTCTTCAAATCTATCCATCTATCCGTCCGGGGGAACATCGTTAGATCACACACAAGGGCCTGTTCAAATATCATTACTCGGTTTGCTGCGGAGTCAAACGCGAATATCGCGAAATCGCGCAAACATTTCATGAATCAGCCTCTACCATCGCGCGTACGCGCTGCCACCGCCAGCAGCGTAACCACCTTCTGCGGTATTCTCTTAATTTCCCCCGTGAAATCGCTGTCAAGTTGAATGGATTAATTCCTCTCTATTTGCCGCGGCTATTCGCTCCCCCCTCCCTCCCACCTCTAACTGCTCCCTTCTCCCCTCTCGTACTTCTCTTCTCGTGTAATCTTGTCGGGATTGTAACGAACGGTATTGATTTAATGGCCGAATTATGCTTCGATTAAACTGTCGCTCAAATATCTTCGGTTGTTGGTATACAATCTCAATGTGAGGTTCCGGCTGATACTTTACACACTGTTTCTCCGCCACAAGCTTGTGCTTTTTCGAAAAAAACCTTCTAAAAGGGCGGTATTCGTAGTCCTTTCTTATTTTAAAACCGTCTTAAGTAATGTCTTAAGATGCTAATACGGCTCTCTGATTGGTTCATGACATCTTAAGACTATACTTAAAACGGTCTTAAATATAAGATTCGACTACGAATACCGGCCAAAAAAAGTTTGGACATAAGAAAGCCATTTTTAATTGATCCGTTCTGTTTTAACAATTCCTGAAAGAGAGAGAGAGAGAAATAGATAAGAAAAAGATATAGAATAGAAAGAGAAAGAATAGTCAATGTACATCCTTCTTTTTCGTAGATTTTTGTTAAAACTACTACCCTAGATACAAAACTGCGACTTGTGTCTAGACTTTTATTGGAGGGTCTCTATCAAAAATAATTTCAGAACTCGAAGTTCGAGTCATCCAAATTACTTCATATATGTATGTTGCCCTTGAATAATAACAACAATAATAAATCGATTGCAGGAAGAAATAAATGCGAATTGTTGGAACATATTTCAGCCATTAAAATATAATATAATAGTCGAAAATGAGGATAGCCACGTTCAAGTCTGTCTTACACTATCACGACCGCAGTCTACAATACTCAAAAACTAATCGGTTTTGAATATTATCACGATAATTGTCGTCACGACGCCATCTTTCTTTCCACTAGCAATCTTGCCATCCACTCGTTTAACGTACACCTCGGCCATGAAAACTGTTTTCGTCATCGTCGTCGTAGAAAACTTTCCTACTAGTGAAAATTACAATAATTACGAATCGGTGCCACGGCTACGCATACCCTTCATGTGTGTATATGCAAGCTTTAGTACGTCCTACAAAAGGCGCGCCGGCACGCGATTCCGACTCACATTAACGCACCATTCGAACCCACGACATTATCTGATCTTTCCAAGGAATTTTGTAAATATACGTATATATGAAATATGCCATGCCTCAAATGTATACAATACAAAGAATTGGATATGTATATATAAATTCACTCCGAAATATTTAAGCACTATAAGACCCGCTTTTGACCAAAAATAGATTTATTTCTTTTAATCAATATACTAAAGTGCATAAATAAAATGTAACGTAGCTTTCATAAGGCTAGATGCCGTGTGTCGAATAGTACTATGAATTTATAAGAACTTTTTATATTTCGTAAGATACAATAATTCTCAAAACACTTTATGACGCTGTCTATTCATCTTACGATTTACAGAGTCACGCACTTTTGGAGTACTAGAGTGACCGTTCATCGAACGGTCATCGAACTCAGAAATTACCAAGTTCGAGGAGCGACACGGCGGCTGCTGACCAAGGGCAGGAAATTCCCGACTCGAGCCGTGGTCGAAGTGGGTGGACGAAGGAGTGGCAGAGGGGTCGGACAGGTGGGGTAGTGAAAATTTCAGCTCAGTGGTGGCCCGAATTAAGCGTCTAATTGTAAAGGCGACATGTGCGAGGGAACCGCCGGCGGGGGTGGCGGCGGAAAGTGGTGCGGCGAGCGCGATGGGGGCGCGTAGGTCGGACGAAGGTGAGAAGGTGGCGGGGGGTGAAGGTAGCAATTAACTTCTCCTCGCGAGATTAGAGCGAGATATTACGAGATATCGAGCGACTTAACGGCAACACGCGAGAGACTTCAAAGGCAGTAATAAACTGCCTCTAATGAACCCCTTATCGCCCGGTGCCACCCCTCCGTGCCCCGTTCCCGCCCTCTTCTTCGTTTCCCTCAGCACCTCCGGCGACCTACCGTCTACGTACGTGCCTCCCTCGACGCGATGCGGGCTGAATCGAGCGCAGAAAATACGCCGTGTTCTCTTCCGCGCGAACGCGATCGGCAGTCTCTCTCTGTTATCGTCGTTGTTACTATTATCGCTATACTATTACTCTTGTCGCTCTAATGTTACATTATTATCGATGTGGATGAAATCCATGTTTCATCACAGTTTCGTCACTCTGTTATTTTCTTTCTTCACTTCAAGCTGAACTTATATTTCTTTCTAGATTTATAGGATCTAATGTATATATATATATATATATATATGTATATGTGTGTGTTTATATAGATTATAATCACAGTTCAGAGTAATGATGACTACATTAATCTGCAATTATTGATCTTGCTATCATGTTAACACATTACAAAATCAGATTAAATTAGTAATCGGATGAAAAGCAAAAGCGGACGATCTTAAGATCAACGAAATGTTCGTTCTAGAAAGGATAGCGAGGATGGCGGAGTCAGTCTATCCGTTTCTCAGCTTGTTCTCGACTCGTCGCGGCGCTGCGCCGCGCCGCGCCGCGCTACGCGGCATGGCGCGTCGCCGGTCTCCGTCAAGCCCAATCATGTTGATTCAACAAAGTACCTACCTACCAAATTGCTGGAATTTGGTATTCGGCCAGAAAGATGGAGGGAGAAGGAACCATCGGAGCAAGCTAGAGGACTGGAAGCCGTCTGATTGCACATCTAGGACAAACCAGCATCACGACGATGTCGCTCCAGCGGAAAGCCGAGCGATGATTGGCCGCACACACATTCTCTCTCTCTCTCTCTCTCTTTCATTCCCCTTTTCCTCGATCCCTTCAACCCCTCGTCCGTACGCCCGAAACCCGATGGCGTCGGGGGCTGGGGGTGATTGGACGCATCTCGGTGATTGTGGCACCCACCGTCCACCCCTCTGCACCCCTTCTCTCTCTCTCTCTCACTCTCTCTCTCTCTCTCTCTCTCTCTCTCCCTCCCTCTCTCCTTTCGTTCCGTCCACCGCGCCATCCCTCCTACACGGCTGTAAATCGAGTTTACCCTCTTGCCGTGGCTCAGCCCTTCAATCAAACTGATTGAAACATTCCTTGAATCCAAAAGAAACGAACCGCCATCCCTTCTCTCTCGTCTCTCCAACCTCCCCGCTATCTTTCCGAGTCGCACCGCGCTCGCTATCCTCTCCATCCATCTGTCTATCCACTCGGCCCGCGCGGATATATCCGTCGTTCTCTTTTCGACGAGGCGGTTGCAGCAGACGCTACTGCCGCGCAGGAGACACTCGATGGTGTTTCGAGACAACCGGTTGGTTTCAATTCCGACAGTAGTTTGATTGTAAAGCTGCGCAGGATATAAAGCGCTTAGCGTGATATGATGCACCGAGTGTTCCGTAAGAATGTGCTATTGTTGCCCTAAGCGACAGTCATACGCGAAATCTGATGAACTTTTCATGGTATAATCCCACAAGTGCATCGATTTGAATGTCATCGTCTGTTAAATGTGATTTTTAGATATCGGAAAATATAAAAGAGTGAAGAAATATATCTGCTGTTGTTTAATTTTTGTTGTATATATTCTTAAGAGGATCAGAAGGGTTTCAATGACCGAAAATTGGGTAAATCGGACGAACAATCAAACATAAATTTTCTTTTTAGTATGTTTTTAAAGCTTCTTTGATGAATAAAATCAAATGCAAAAGTCCAAAAAATATAAATATTTAAGGGAGATATAAGTAATTGAAAGTAAATACGCCATTTACGCACTGCTATGATTTTGCCACGATTCCGGATGAACAAATTGGAATTTTTCAATTTTTTTGGTGTCATTTTGTTTACGAGATCCTTCTTTATAATGAACCTGAACCTAAAATAAAAAAAAACCATCAAGTTAAGAACAATGGCGGTCAAAAATTTAAAAATGTCGAAAAATTCACTGTTATTGCTGTTAAAATGGATCTAAAAAATAATTTTTTCATGTAGAAAGTTCAATTTAAGGAAAAATTCATTAACTTTATTTTTAAAAAATGAAGTCGATATCTACAGTCATTCTTAAATTACGTGGCAAAATCAACGAAAAATACTGTTTTATGAAAAACGCGATTAAAGGAAACTTTGCTAAAAATTTATAAGTTCTATCGAACTATATTAATGGCAAAAATACACTGTGTATCGAATTTTGTTAATCGTTCCCCTCTTTAGGGTTGAGCATAGCTTCACAGAGAACAATAGAAATGCGAGAGACACCGACGATTTCCCTTGTATTTTCATTGTTTTGAATTCTCAATTTTTTTAATTTCTCAAAAAAAAAACAGGAAAATATTCTTAAAGAATCACACTATCGGAATATGTAAAAAACAAAAAATCGAATTTTTCGCGAAGTGTAGTTTTAAAACCACTCTGATTCCCTTAAATCTTTCAGCTGTTTTATCCTCTCATAATTCATATTTCTTTCTGATAATATCTTATCTTCTTTGAAATTAATTTTAAGGGACTAACACTCTCAAACAGTTTATCGCATCTCATTTTTCGACGAAAGCAAGCGGATGGGCGCCGAGATGGACGATGTTAGACCCATCTCGATGGGGACGTCTCGTAGTCAAATATTGATACTAGGCCGGACTAAATCGTTCGACTATGCCAACAGATTAGGACGTACGTGCACCACGGTTGAGTAATAGCAATCGCGCGATAAGGACAGGACCAACGAAATTGAAATATCAACGCTAGCGTACCGATCAACGCGATCGATAATAAAAATATCTGTTCGTACCTATTAATGTCCTCTCCTTGCCTTTCGCATCTTCGTGTTGCATAATAATATTTTAGCGACGGTATTATGATGAAATGTAGAAACACGAACGGCCGAACGCGCTTAACTGCAGCGTGAAATGCAAGAAATGTCACTCCTCGTGCGGATATAACCGGTTGGTTGAGTAAAAAAAGGACTGACAGTTCCATTACCTCCGGTACGTGCGCGGCCGGGCCAGGTTGTGTCGATCTATTTCGGGGGGACTAACTAAGTTCAGCGTCTGTTTCTCATTAAATTGCGCTCTGACCTCGAATCATCTAAATTTGGAACGGCCACGCCGATTAGGTGCATATTCATCACAGTGTGGTAATTCCGAAGTCTCAATCATTCATCGATAAACGGTCAACGTAGAGATCTACGTGCTGTGTGTGTATGTATGTGTCGAATACAATATTGCGGTAATATGATATAATGGGCGACATAATACTTAAAAATAATAATAAAGATATATAAAATTTGTTCCATTTTTTCAAATATCTAAAGACGTCTCTCTTATCAAAAAGCAATTAATGTGTTTTTCCTATTGTATTATTACTATTTGTCTTATCTATGTATCGGTACAACTTTACATTTTTCAGATTTATTTCCAATCATCGCTTAGATCTTCGTATTTCTTATTTAATTTGTAAGTATTCATACTTCTTATATTTCGATTTTTCTTCTCTCTCTCTCTAACTTTAATTCTATATTTCTAAATCACACGAAGCCCCAGATTTTGAGATTTCCAAATATATTTATTTAGATATTGTAACGATGTCCACATGCTGTATACGAAATATATTTTAACAATATAACGAATAATTGCCATAGGTATTGGAAAAAAGAAGGCAAATATGATTATGACGTAAAACGGCAACTTCCTAGTTCCGCGGCTATTTTGCACGAGAGGAATGTTGATTACACGATATTGGCTCCCAGGAATCTCGGTACGGTATAAACGAACGCGCGGCAAGTACCACGATAAATTAGCCATAATGGCTGCGCACAATAACAGTATTTATTATTAATAACGAAGCGTCGGGCGTTGTTATTAGTTTCAAGAAATTAGACGGCGCCGATTCCTCTGTCGGCCGCACGGAGTCGCGCCTGCGCCGGTAAAGCCGGACTATCCAATGTCCCATGTTGTGCGAACTTAATTTAACGGAAACGATAATTTCTAATTTATTCATGAGTCATCGTTATCAACTTTTCGACGTGATAAGCGACGATATGCGAAGAAGAATGCAGTGCCGTCTGAAGACGTTCTCCACGTTTATCGAAAAAGGAACTTTTTCATTCTTCTTTCCTTTTTTTTTTAATTTTCTCGACTATTTTCCCGTTGATCGATGGATTCGATATGTTTCGATTCAAGAGAAATTATCAACACGACTCACCGTCTGTAGTCGGCCTTGCAGAGGATCATGCCACTTTTGGTGTAGCAGGACTGGCCGATCTCTCCCAATACTACGTTGCAATACGTGCACTTGAGACAGCCAATGTGCCAGTAGCGGTCCATCGCTAGCAATAGCCATCTTTCCACTATTTGTACACCGCAGGCGGCGCATTGCCGAAGGCCCGTTGACCCGCTAGGGACACCTTCTTGCTGTAACATCAAGTATTCATTTTTGTCACTCTTTGAGTGTATAATATATACATACTATCTTAAATTCATAAATAGCAGACTATAATTTCCATTAATTTGTATCTAGTTAAGGATATACTACGCAGTTTAATTAATTTGTATTAAGTTAACTTTGTTACTAGGTTTTCTCGAAACGGCAAAAGAGATGGTTGGTTATGAAGTTTGAGTTCAAAAACAGATGGCGGACATATTTTTTAAAGAGGACGCGCATACGAGTTGCCATAGGACTTAGCAATCGTTTTTAGTATTATAAGTAGAAATTCAAGCATCGTGGTAATTAATGCGAAACAGAAAGTCATTAACGAACACTAAATCATTACGGCGTCTTAAGTGCGCGCTTATTATGAATGCTTACTCGTGATTATGCAAACACACGTAGGCGAACGTAACTCTTGCTAGCGGGATCTACAACTTACTCGCTAATTTCACTTTGTACAACATTGCTCAATACTGTATTGTTAAAAATACTTGAGTCATTAATTCAACGAAACTGCGCTGGTTTTGTATTTGACAAGTTCTTATTAATCGATAATTATATTTACATAAAAAGATAAAACAATGATATGTATATGTATTCTTGTGTATAAAGTAATAAAAATTTGAAGACAATGTAAAATTAATGAATTTTACAAAAAATTTTAAGACAATGTAAAATTAATCTATCTGTGTTATTTATAGAAACACATACACATAAAAAGAGAAGAAACAATTCGGTGATTAAAAACAAGTGTTGATTTCAATACAAGCCAGATGCTGTTATTGCAGCTGCAGACGTACACTGAGAGAAAAATATTTGTGACCATAATTGCATGGTAAAATATAGATAATAATTATGGTTAGGAGCTCTATTTTTATAGTTATTGCTGTTATACTGTAATAATAATTCTATTTATAACTCTACCCCAAAAAATATAGAGTTGCTACCGAAAATGACCATAAATTATAGTTTAAATTATGGCAATTGCAACTATTTTTTCTCTCAGTGTAGCTATAGATATTTCTATGTTAGAAGTACAAAAATTATACATTGCATCTACTTGCATACTTAACGTGTGTACCTGTATTTGTTACATTCGCATATTTAATATCTATCAACGTAGTAATCCCGTGGTGTAGGATGACTTTCAAATAACAACGTCTGCCCGTGCAGTTATGCGAATAGTCGGACACGGTACGCTACGCACAGCAATACTCAGTCGACTTGCGTCACAGAATATGAGAGCGAATGCGTTAATTGCTGTTGCGTCGTGTCGACGAGCGTAGTTTCTGAAAAGGATATTTCCCGCGCGAAAAGAAAAGGAAAAAAATTGCGCCCCAACTGCGCACGTAATCTTACTTTGACTTCCGTTTTGATGCCGGAGATCCACTTATTCATCCGTGGCGTAATCGCGTTGTATTGATACGAGTATTGGACCTCCATGACGCACTTCACTGTGTGTCTCTCTCCGTGGAGCACGAGGTAGGAAAAGAAACGGAGCGAAAGAAAAGAGAAGAAAAAAAAGAAGAACAACGACGAAAAACCGATCTCTGGCCGCACTCCGGATTCACTCGGCCAATGATATCACTCGACCTCGAACAAGTTCCCGTTGCGATACACTCACTTTCCCCCACCGCGATTTGCGGGATTTCAAGGATCCGGAGGACCTCGTTTCCCCGTCGAATTTCACAGTACTACGGAAATCAGGACGAAGCACCTAAGAACCGCGGACGACTATAAGCGAAGCTTGCCAATTTCGGCGACGCGTATCCTCGCGCAATGCGGTGCATGGACGTACACAGAAAGAGAATGAGAGAAGAAACGAAACGAAACGGAACGAAGCGAAGCGAAGCGACGCACGGACGGGACCCAACTGGCTGGTGCTGCGGGCCCCCCGAATGCCTTGCGGGCCTGCGCGGGTTCAGGTACCTTGGTCTCAGGGTAGGGAGAATATAAAAAGGCGAGTCTAGAAAAGATCCAACCGACGCTGAATGAGAAGGCGAGATAAAGACAGAGCGAGGGATCAACGAGGCGAGGGGAAGGGAAACAGAGCGGATTGAGAGGGGAGGTGAACGGAGGACCCATTCGTGTGCCGGACAGAGAGAGACCCGACGACTGAGAAGGGGAGAGAAAGGGGAAGGGGTCTTTTCCATAGCATCGGTTGAGAGAAGAGAATGGTTGGGAGGGGGGAAAAAAGAAAAAGAGAGAGAAACAGAGAGGAACAAAGACAGGCAGAGGTGAGAGAGGAATATATTCTGGGACAGGCTTCCTAAGTGCCGTGAGTCTTATAATGTTGTGTAAAGCGAAAGTTGTGGTAAATTTTCAGATACATTACGTGTACATTTATGGAATATAATGGCAAAGAAAGTAAAAAAATAAAGTAGCAGAAAAAAAAGAAGAGATATAAATATGAAAAACAAATCATGAAAAAAGTACAGAAAGAGACAGGAAATCAAAGCTCAGGAATGAAAAAAGAAATGCAAAACAGAAGGATAGAGAAAGAGAAGCAAAATAGGGGGATAGAAAAGGAGAAGTAGAAGGGAGTCCAAGACTATGGAAAGACATAAAGGAGATAAAGACAAAAATACGAAAAATATAGGACTTGAGAGAAAAAATAAGGAGAACGATAGAAGTCAGGAGAAAATAAAGAGAAGGAATAACGAATAGAGGAGACTCAATAGAGAAAGAAAGCTAAGGACCGGCACGAAAGAATAAGGACGAGTCGGAGTGAGACTGTGACAGTATGCGAGTGGAATCTAAGGGGAGAACGAGACAGAGAAAGTATAAGAAAGAACGACAGAAAGACCCAAAAAATTCGAAGAATGTATGAATACAACAGTACGCCATTCAAGAATTCAAATAATCAATGGATTAGAGTTAAGAATCGAGGCGCTTGATTAATACAAATCACGAGAAAAAAATGCGAATTTTAGGAAATTTAACAGTATAAAGTTTCATAATTTTTAAACGCATGGAGTAAAAAGTGTTTATCTTGATTTCCAAAATGGATATTATATCGGATAACGATTCATTCGTTTCTAGATATACAAGAAAATTATGTAAGAAAGTTTTAAAACATGTAACTTTTGTTACTGTCATCCGAGTCAATATAGTATCGTCCTCTTTCAGTCATAATTAACAAACTAAAATCCTGATTACATTTTTCTTAAAAAGAGATAATTTAAACTGTGGTCATAACTCAATTTCGTATGTTACATACATTTATACAAATAGCAGAGGAAAACCAGATGATTAGACGAATTATTTAAAAAATAAGAAAATGTCTTGTTAAAGAATTTAGACTAGAACGTAGTTGAGAAAAAAAAAACTCTAGAGTAGCAATCGTCGAAAAACAGTTCACGAAGTAGAGCAACAGATGTATGTACGTCTTCGGGCGTTGGAAACCGGAAGACAGGGTACAGTCAACACAGAAAGGTGAATAAAGAATGAAAGTTGGAGAAGCAATATACTCTGAAAAAGGCAGAACGTTGTGTGATGCAAGGGCAGGGAAGAGAAGAAAGGGAAAGGGGCAGGTAAAGCGTCGAGCAGAAAACTGCAAGAGGGAACCGCGCGGGCCCCTCCGCCCCTATTCAATTATATTTCTCCATCATAAATGCCTATATTGTTACGTTTGTCAATGGTGGGGTAAGTGAGGGTCGGACGGATAATACTGTCGAATTGTACCCTGTGACCCTATGTTATACCGTTCCCGAGTCTTTTATGACGAAGTCGGAGGGCCTTGGAATTTTTCACCACTCTTCGTCTTTGGAATCACCTGTATCGCTTCACTTCGTCGTACAAGAAATTGAATTTCAGATCGTGTGTGTAATTTATACACACATATAAAAATATTAATGAAGCACCGATATTTAAAATAACATTTCGAGGACATAAATTACTACATGAAATCGGACTTTATGCAAAAATATGATATTCACCTTGAGTGTGCAGTTATTATTGTGATTAACCGGCGGGTACGCGGGATGCCCCGGCATATGGGGATGGGGATGTCCAGGGTGATGTGGATGATCTGGCATCATGCCGCCACCGCTATGATGATGTCCGTTGCTGCCCATACCCTGTCCAGGTTGTAGGGCACCGTAAGGGGTGGCAGGATCGCCGGCACCACCGCTATGTTGAGGTGAGTGCGGACTGGGTAAATCGGGGGTGGTTGTGGTGCCGCCGCCACCGCCACCTCCGCCACCTCCACCGGTCCCATACGCGTGATGCGGCCCACCGGGCCCTGGATGATGCGGACTGCTCGAGAGCGAGGGATGGTGGGGGTAGGCTGCGGAGTGGCCCGGATGGTGGGGGTTCATGCCAGCGGTTAACGCGCTCGCCAGTTTGACCGATGAGAGGGTGGGCTCAGAGAGCCCACCGACGGTTTCCAACGGCGAAACGAAGAAGAGAGGAGCGTCTATGCGGCGCTCTATTGCGTCTCGGCACCGGCTCTTTTCTTCCGGTACTTCGGTGAAATCTGCAACAATAAAATAAAAGTGTTTTTGAGTTAATTGATTGATAAATCGAGTAAATGAGTTTGACATAAATATCGTTGTTTGATCCTATCCTCTTGATTTTTTTCTTAACAATTCAACAGTAAAATCTTAATTATGTTATATATAAATTAAGGACGTATTACACATATTATACATCTGATACATCCTTGATATTATAGAACAGTGGTATTTCGATGTCTCCTTTCTCGATGTCTACTTTCCCCTCTCTCTCTCTCTCTATCGTTGTTATTATATTTAAAAAATCCTGCTTTATAACATGGCATAAAAATCATAGAAACCTAAATGCAAGGAAATTTCAACTATCGAGAATGCATTAGAATTTACGAAACAGCCTGACCTGTTTGTCAAAACTTTCTTTGTCAAAAGTCCTGAGATCGGCAAGTGTGACCTGTGCGACACGCCCATCTTAATTAACAGTAATTGTTCGTCCCTAGCTCAGCGGGTGTCGACCGACCTTCCATTCCAAACTTCTGTCTACTTGTCCTTTGGGGCGCAACAAGCGGCCTTTATTTGATCGGCCTTAAGGGCGGATGATATCTTACAGGAATATTCTTCGTGAGAAGATGAATGTTAGTCTATAACGGTTTTCTCTATAACACTTAACGATGTGTGTGCACGCATAATAATTAATGAATAATGGAGAAATAATTATCTTCTTGTAACGGCGATCGATAATAAATTCGTCGGTCCGACAATCTCATAAAGAGAGATAAGCGTACGTAACATTAAAAATTTCTTTGTTATTCAAAAGGGTGTGCTTCGTTTCGATAAATGCGATTCCACTGTATGCAGGGAAAGTAAAACTGTCGGTGCGACCTCGGTGGGAGAAAGTAATTAGCGCGCGCGCGCTGAAGCATATATTATTCCATGATGCAGGCGCACATCGGTACATCGGAACACACTCAGGCTCTTAATACGTATTTAATTAAGTATGCCGTGGTAGAGAGAGCGTAGGAGGACGCGCGGAGGAGGGCGGACGACGGGGGAGTTTATAGTGGATATCAGTATGGGCAACCATAACTCTCGCGCCTCCGCCAGCGAGCAGCGTGCCACTTATACGAGCACCTACCGCGATGGAATTTCATCCTCGCCGTTACCACATAAATCTCCGGCGCATTAATGCCCTTACGGACTCGCCCGCTCCGCGTTTCTGCGTGTCGGCTTCTTCTTAATGCGGTTACTTAGATGCCACACGCGTGTCGCACGGCGCTCCGTTCACAAGTCGGGATTTGAACTATCGCTAATTATCGCATCGATCATTCAATCGTAAATCGAAATAATCATGAATCCCCCGTTAAGATCTCATACCAGATCGTGCACGAAAAGCACCGTGGGATTGTCGTTGTCGAACAAGTAAATTAAAAGCATAAAGAACATTTACTCAAATCGGTATCATCGGTATCAAAATATGGGGTTGGCCTGACGACTTGTGATTTCAAGTGTAGATGCCGATGCTCCCCGTCGTTCGTTATCAGCTCGCTCCCACGCATTTACGAGGCCTGACCTCTCCAGAGACGTTCGCCGTGCTCCTCGCGGAAGCGCGATAGCCGAACGATAACAAGATGATAACGAGGGAATACACCGGTAATTACCGGAATGATAATGACGAGAACGACGAAAGCGCGTGGGTGGGTGGGGGTGGTGGAAGGCGAAGGAGGAGAACAGCAGAGGGCGATCGGCTGCGATAGGGATAATTAACGATCGCAATCGTACGAAAATGAGGACAGGGCGAGTGCGACGACGACGATAACGAGCGGTCCAGCGATCTTATTAGCGATAAGCGTCGATAACGAGGACGCCCCGTTTCTATACGACAGCGAGCGGAAAGAAAGTCAGCCTAAGGATTAATGGCGATCCTTGTAGTCATTGGGGGGGATGGAACGTTACATTCCGGTGAATGACATCCAACCCCTTGGTGGTTTGCGTCAACCGTTTCAAGGTCGCCTACCATATGTTTTTAATTTTAGATACATGTTAATTAAATACATGGTTAACACCCACATGTTATAAAAATAAAATTTCAAAACAATAAGATACAAAACAGCACAGACTTCATTATGGTAAACCCTCTTTTCTTATTTATTGAGACGAATTCCCCTCGATTTCTCATGGTTTATAGCATCGCGTTCGAATTGAATTTAAATATTTCTTGGACTGACGAACTCTTTCGCGAATTGCCAGATCGTAAAAGTCCTCCTTCGCCATCTCCCCTTGCATGTGCGATCGCATCGTCGGAAATTGCTGTTTCATTGGGATCGGCAGTATTACGGAATCATAGGGCGTTGTCTTAAGGACCAATAAAATGGTACGGTTAGGGTAACCCATATGATCCCGCAAAATTAATATCGGCGTTACGATTTCATTCCAAGACGATAACTCATCGTGCGCTTCTTTACGAGCAGAGAGCATGCAGACGTGCTTCGAAATCTTCAGAAACTCAAAAAGTAAAATAAGGGGTATCACTTTAAAAGATGAATCGGCCGATAGTTTAACTAAAATGCTTCCTAATTTCATCAGTCACCGATCAGACGTCAAAAAGTGACAGAGATAAAATGTCGCATCGAAAATTTTTACGCACGCTATTCTACTATCATAGACGAGAAATGCAACCTCAGCGAATTTACATCAAGATCTGCTTATTAATGTATTATTTTCTTTGATGGCTGATGGCAGTTATGTACATATATTCATCATCCCACAGTGTCGGAAAAAAGTGCAACTCTGATTATTATTAATAAAAAAAAAATATAAGGTTATGCGCCAGTTCTCAAAGGAACTCCGGTAATGATGACCAAGACTCACCCTCGGGCTTTCCATCTTCCAATTCCGCGGCAATAATACGTTACGCGGAAGGTTCAAGAATTCCGCTGCAGCCGGTCGACGACAATAAAATAGAGTATTTTGTATCTTGTAATAAACCTTCAAGTGGCATAATGAACACCCTCGAGTCTGCAAGTACCGAAACGCGCGTTCTAGAAGTGCGTCAGAACCAATCGACGTAATGGAGAGAGAGAGAGAGAGAGAGAGAGAGAGAGAGAGAGAGAATTTGAAAATTATGACTGTTTTGTCGTCGCAAGAACGTCGTGAGAAATTTGTATCCAGAATACTTGAAAATTTATTACGAATATTTACAACTACTAATTCGCTTAATTAGCTCGACCACGACTCTGTTTAAGTAAAGATCCATAATCCCAAGCATCTTGCCCCATAACGAGAAGCGAAATAACGCTTCTACTCCTCCATTTTGTATAATAGATTTACCGAGCTTAGTATATAGGTAGCTTACAATGTCCTAATTTGCCTTTTCGGGAATATCAAATGTCTTAAGATTATTGCTCTGGTCTCGCACGAAAAAACACGATCATTCTCTTAGGGCGCGCCCGAGGCGAGCGAGGATCGATGTAGGGATGTAATGATAAGTTCAGGTCGGTAATCACAGGCGAGAGAGGGACAGCGCTGGGGAAGACACTGAAAATAATCTAATTATTGGCGAGGACGATTATAGTGATTAGGCGCGTCGCGGCGGCCTCTTCCCTGTTTGCCACGCACGGCCCACCTATTATAAGTGTATCCTAGGAGGGTGCACAAATGAAAAGGCGTGCGCGCGAGTGCGGGCGCGCGCGAATGCGAGCTCTCCTTTCTTCGGACGAAGGAAACAGGCGGCAGGGAAGAGGAACAACAACGAGGGACCACGGCACGCAATTACTGAGGAATGCAGACGAAGGAAGAAAGCGGCTTTCTTCCATGTATTGGCCCGCCATGTTCACTGAATTCGTTTGACGCAATCCTTACTCTTGGAAATTTCAAATCGGAACAATTCGAGCGTCGAGTTGTTCTTTTGGTTCTTCTTAGATCTCTGTTGGAATACTCGCGGAAGTTGAACTTGGTTTCTTAGCTCGTTAAGGATTTTTAAGTTCATTACTCTTTGCGTTCTTAAATAAGGAGATTCATGGACTGATAAACCCTTCGTTTTTACGGTCTTGGAACTTGGATTCATGAATCTCGAATAGCACTTGGGGAAAGTTATTGTAACGAGATAAATAGTACGAATATATTTCTGCATGCAGATGCGTTTACACAATCCTCAAAGTTAAGAAAAATAAGATAGGTCAATAGATACAAAAATGATTAGTCAATAAACAATGATTAGTCAATACAATGTTTTGTGCGCTGCCGAAGACTATCGGTTGTTATGATCGGCTTGAGATTCACGTGGCGCAAAGTAACAAGCTGCCAACGTTGGATATTTATGGGGGCCGTCAAGGGTCAAACCCAGTTTCGCCCAATACGCACAGTTGCCATTCCACATCTTCGCCGCGAGAGGGAGAAAAAGAGAGAGAACAACAGTTTTATATTTTATATTTAATGTCTTGTGTGCGCCACGATGCACTCCTGTCCCTGCGGAATCGAGCGGATAGAATTTTCTTCAAAAACTTTTCTCGAAATCGACTTCGTTGATCGGCGAATAACCCTCGACAATCTTGCGAGAGATATGTAATTCTCTCTTTCAGGATGATAATCCAAATGAAATATATATTATATATACATATACTTATTGTGTCGCTTCTGCATATGTAAGTTTTGCGGATCATTAAAACATACTGCAAGATAATATTACTGTTCTTGGGGTCTGTAACTGATGTAATTTCTCCTTGTCCCTCTTCCTACATGCACAGCCACCACGGGAACATGCGAGTGCGCCGCAGTGCGCAATAAAATTAGCGTCTATCGGTCAAGGTAAGTGCGGCGCGCATTAGACAAGGCGGTCGAGCGGGTGGAGATCAGGAAACGTCGGAACAGGGGAAGGCAGGCGTGGTGGAAGCAGTGGAAGCCTAATTGGCCGAAATTAGCAAGTTTAGTCATTAGCGGAGTTTCCGGCGGCGGTGGCGGTGGCGGTGACGGTGGCAGCAGCAGCAGCGGCGTTGGTGGGTTCACTTGACTCTACTTCCTGGGAAAAGAAGGACGGAAGGAAGGTGTGTACAGCCGCCATCAGTAGCTTGACCTAAACGATACTACGGGTAAAATGACCCTTCTCGACTGTATCATTTCGTATAGCTTTTCAAGACTCGATTGAACCTCGATAGCATCGTTGGCGATCTCTTCTCTCGTTGCTGGATCCCGATTAGAAACGATTAGGATCGTATACTGGCGATAGTAAAGTGCCATCCAAGTATCGTCGGTGTCGAAACGATTCGTTTCGGTTCTGTCGCAGTCGAGCATCGCGGACATTCGCGATCTCCTGTCGTGACCCGCATTACTCTGCACCGTGTGCACTGCGGTCGCGTTGCTCTATCGGCGTGGTGTGCAGCACGGCGCGCGTGAGGCTTATCGCGATCGCGAGAGCGAAAAGTTGTTCGCCGAGAGAGGATCGATGGCCTACTCGAGGTGGCCCCGCTTCGGTAATACGCTTTAAATACGTCGGCGTCAAGGCGTTGATATCGCGCCGATGCCGCGATGGCAAGGTGCAGACCGCAGGATTCCGATGGAAACAGTTATTTGCGGTCTCACGGTGCGAGACGCACCGCGACGCTCACACGCGTCTCTGACACACTCAGCGCGGGACTGTTAACGATCCTACGGTACTGTACAATCCCTCGCGTCAATATCACGGTATTTTCTACGCCGATGACCCTAGATTTATCGAAACATTGTCCTCGACTTCGAACGGACACGGTACTTTATAAGTACAGAAAACGCTGTTGGCATAGGTACTTCGTTCAGTACATCAATAACGTGGAAAATATTATGTATGATTGGTATCATTACCGACACAAAAACATATTTTCGAAAACGTCGAGATGAATCGTTATTGCATGACCTAGAAGAATGTCTGATACTCTCACGTTATCAATTGTCCTCGTGTGTCAGGCAAATTCTGGAAGACGGAATAAACACAGGCGGAACGGGCAAGACGAAAAGTATACGGAGAGAAGCAGTAGGAAGAAAAGACCGAGGGAGAGCAGAAAGAGAAGAGGAAAAGGAGAATGACGAGGAGAACGAGGGAAAAGTGCTCGTCCTCAGGGCTATGAGGCAATTACAAAATTGCAAAAATTAACCATAAAACCCGACCGGCATACCGGCGCTACCATAAAGCTAGCCAGACGACCGGCCGATCGGCGCATATTTTTGGCGTTTACGACCAATCACATGGCCACGCGGAGAACGTCGAGCGGTATGTACGCGTTCCCTTCCCCCGCGCGAGTGCAGCCCGCGCGGGTGGATTCTCCCCGCGGAAAGAAAATTGCACAGCGATTTTGCACCGCCATTCGAAATGCCGCTGTAAAACGTCTGCCCTTCTCCCATCTCCTCCACCCCTCCCCTTCCGCCCCCTCCCCTCCCCCCTCCCCTCGTCTCCAGCCTCGTTCTCATCTCCCTATCCGCATTTCTTCCCATCATTCCTCCTACCTCCCCGGCAACCCTTTTGCTCTGCGAGTATGAATCCGTCAGACGGAACGACGAGAGAATTCGCATTAAATCATATTTTCCACGTTGTTTCGCGATCAGACGTCTTAAATATCGTAAGATAGCGAGCGCTGAAAGATTATCTAAAGATGGTGGGATTTTACAACTGGCCTTGTTGGATTCATCTGAGATTGTTCAACAATAAAATGTACCATCTCTAATCGTCGCGCGTCGTACGGTTTTATTTCGTATATGGGAAATTAATAACACTCGCTCGCGCGCGCTTCGCCCAATTAAGCAGTCCGATTTTTCGATAATCTGCGGCCACGTGTTGCGCCGCGATAATTATTTCTACCACCGCGGCAATATTGCGCTCACGCGCCGCAATTATTTATCGTCGTTTCGTACAATGCTCGTTCATGAGACTGACGATACGCGCGCATACATACCCGTGTATATTATTTACGGAAACATATTAGCTATTTTTTTTAAGGATCGAGTTGTCACAATAGTTCAAGTACTGTACCGGATATTTCCAAGCGTGTTCCGCGTAGCAAAAACGGCAAAAAAAAGAGAGAAAAATAAAAAAGACAGTGATTTTGTAAATTAAGAGATGAACGCCGCTGGCACGATGCTCCTGACGAGCGCATTAATTCCGTTTGAAATTCGGATGAATGCATTAATTCTCTCCTGACCCCGTTGTACAAAATGCGTACCCTACGAATCAACAATGCCAGCCGGGCGAACCAGCATACGTTATATTCTCACGCATCTAGACGCACACATATACACGTGCACACACATACACATATATTAATCGCGTGCGCGAGCACGCCCGTTGGGCATCAGCTGCTCTGTACGAGGGCCCTTAATTATTCTATTAAACAGGCCGCGGTCTTATTGTAATGCGTACGAGTTTGCGCGCGCGTGTACGTGCGTGCTTGCGCGTGCGCTTACGTGTGTGTACGAGCTCTGAATGGAACCATAAATTTATTGTGTCGAAGAGGAGATTGCCGGGGCCGAAGAAAGCTGTTTGGCGCAATTGAATGCGAGTTGCGGTATTGTGCACCCGAATCGAACCCCGCTAGATCAATTCGTCCGGATGCTCTTTTTTCATTCCGCGCGTGTATCGCGCCGCGTCGATCGATCGGTCTCCGCGACGTCGCCGAGGAGGACACCGTTTTGGCTTATTAATTCTCCTGGAAACGTGTATATCGGGATGTCCGATCGAGAGAAATTGTATCTTAATTTTCATTTACGTATTCAAGATACATATATTCTAAAAGATGCAAATCCCTCTAAACAATTTATCATTGTTATACAAATTTCTTTATAGGAATGTGAATCCGAAGGACGATTATATCATGGACAACAGTGCGCATTTTTCATCGGGAAACTTTATAATGGTCGGTCGCGGGAATCTCCCAAAAATCCGTCCAATCCAATCTCGGATCTACGCCCGAGCTTCGAAGGCTCGCGTTTGTCCGTCGCGGAAAAAATAGAACGCGAGACAATTTGCACGAGCGATGGGTGTTTTGGAAAATCCGTTCGGATCCACCCGGTATATCCACTTCTCTCGATTCGCCCGTAAAGTAATGATTTCAATTTCGCGAGATCGCTGCCACTACCAAGGGTGCCACGCCACCGCCCTCCACCTCCTCACCGCCGCTCACGCTCGAAGATTCGGATTAAGCGACTAAGGAAATTCAATATCAGTAGCTGAGATGGGCACATAAAATTACTGACTGCCACTTCGCCTTAATTTGCGTAGTAAAGTTGCCCCGCTCCGGCGCGCAAGCCATCCCCTCCTTGTTTCACCTCCCTTGTCTCTCTCCCTTCAGCCTCCGCCGTGACCCGCGCTTTCGTGTAAAACTAAGGGATTATGATTCGGTTATTGGCTCCCGGCGCATTTTAGTGCGTAATTGGATGAAATTTGCAGCACCACTGCGATGTCGCCTCGCTGTTTCTTCTTTCCTCCCTCTTTCTCCTTTTCCAACTCAGCCTCCCTAACGATATGAAATACGAGCACCATATTGCGAATCGCGAGAGGCAGGCTCGTTTCTTAGCCTCGACGACGTTTATTCTGGTAGTTTCGCTGTTGTAAGTTGGAATTTATTAATCAAAGAGGTGGCTAGAGAAAGAGAGAGAAAGAGAGACGAGACAGGAAGACGGAAGAACGTGACGTATGGCTGAATAAATGGGTCTCGGAATATTATATAAGAGCGGGAGAAATTGCAATTAGAAATTATCATTCTTTTTTTCGTCTCGTTAAATCGTTATTAAAAAGCACAATGGTTATTATTATCAATGACTAGGCATAACGGGCCGAGTGAAGCGGAACTCCCGCAAAGGCATTCCAAAGAAATCGAGTCGCGTAAGTAGCCTAATCGATCGGAGCGTCTCGGGACGACGAGCGACCCTTCTGCGTCCCAAGACGCGATCTTCAGCCCTGTAGAATTCACCGGGCAAATTTATAGCGAGGTACGTGAAATGTAGGCGCGTAAATGTAGCCGCGTATGAAATTGCGGCGATTGAAACCGTACTCGCGGGGGTGATGCGAGGGATGCACAGTCTAAATACACTACATAAACACACCCTACCTAATACTCTCCTTTCAATGTTCCTCTATTAGGCAAGTATAGTGTCAATCCATCCAACTAATCGCTTTATTCCCGAGGACAAAAAATTTATTACAAGAAACTTGACGCGATAGCTCTTCTCGAATCTCTTCAAATTTCTGCGCGCGCATGGTACATAGACAGGTTAGAAAATTTATGAATCGTTCTAAGAAGGTCTTCACGTATTCTCATTTGAGCTAGATAAGCGGGAAATAGGTAAATATTAAAGATAGACACTATTTATCTTCGGCTTTATCGCGCCTGTGACCGCATACAACATTCACAGTTGAAGTTGACCATCGCTCTAAGTTGACCATCGCTTTAAATTCTTATTTACAAACGCTTCTACTTTAAGAATGTTTGTTTAACAAGGTACAAATATGCTGTTTAGAATATTATACGAGTGATCTGCAAAACGTTGCAGATCTTTCCTCTGAAAATCAGACGATAGTTAGGTACCACAGCAGGAAAATTAAATTGCTTTTGGAGGAAAGAAGGGCGTGATAAATCCGAAAAAATATGTGTTTGACAGATATTGCCTGTCTCAACGTTCGTTTCTCTGTTTTCCAATAGCAGCAGACTGTACACCGTCTCTCCCCCTTCTCTCTCTACCATTTCCTGTTTCTTTGGATGAAAACCCGGCCCTTATAAACCCTCATCTCCGTTTTCGGCCTCCACATGTACCTTCCTTTCTTCTCCCGCAGTTATAATTTAATTTATTATTTTGCGGAACGACACGTTTTCTTTTCATCTGCAACTATTACAATGTACGTTGTAATGCTCTCAGAGAGTTTCACACCAGAGAATTTATGGTAAAATCTTTTCTACTTTGTTGCATTTTATCTTTTATCTTTCTTAGAGTAAAATATGAAGGCCACTATCCTTCGTTTTAATCAAATATGTGACACCTTTTTTAAATTGCAGAACAGATCCAATATGTTTATATGCTCGAAGGCGAAATAAATATTCTTGTTCCATCCATCCTTTTTTCCCTTATTAACTTTATATTTCTATTTCATTTTCTCTATCTCTTCTCATGTCTCTCTCTCTCTCTCTTTCCATCTTCATACAAAATTACCATACTTCGAGGTAACAGCTGTTGCAGCCACCGTCAGCATCTGATAAACTGATAGTAGCGACACACGCTGGCGCACTGTCTCCTTCTTGAGTTGCAGAGTCGACTTTGAAGGTATTAGATACTGTGATTGTGTGATTTTTATTCCGAAAACGTACAACACGAGCAATATGCAATGGTGATTCCAGCGATTAGCTTTATTCTCGCAGCGCAACGCGACATTTTCGCGAGGGTCTCTTCCCTCCTCGCTTTTCTCGAATAACAGTTCAATTCGGACGCAGCTGCCGCCGCTAATGCGCTATTTTCCGTTCCGCAAGTGCGCCGCTTCGGTGATGCAGTCCGTGATGCACACATCGCTAGGGGCGAAATCCTTCCATCGCTTATACGTCACCTAGTCTCGAAGTTGAGTTTACGTGCTCTGAACAAAGCCATTCAATGATACCTTCCACAAACGGAGTATTAAAAATAAATTTTTTTAAATAATTCGATAGCGATGATTTGGCGCTTGCGAGAAATCAGTTTTTCAACAATTCCGCTGAACTTGAATCTCTTCGAGAGTAAAGGTCTTTGATATTTACGCGAAAGTTAGCCGATTTATATTCTTAGTTCGTTGATACGGGCATGGGATGTGTTATTCGCGACGACGAGGTAAGATCAAGATCGCAAGGCCCACTGGATCCGGCAAGTCGAAGCGATTAACGAGCGTCACATTCGTCAAACTACGACCAGCGTCAAGAGCCACCGGGTGATACGTGTAACGAGCTAATTAACTTAATTTATCGCCATTTGACGGAGATCCAATCGCAGATGCGCGCCACGTTAATTGTACGTCCATTAGCTGCCGATACGATCGTATATACCATACCGTTCCCGTGTGCTCTCTAACGATCGCTTTACAGCTCGTTTCGTCGATAGCTCCCATGTTCGTCGAAAGCCGTCCCTTCTACAGTTCCATCCTTCGTTTCCCTCAGTCTCGCTTCCTTCTCTCTTTTTCTCACAGTCCCTCTCTTGCTCTTCTTCTCATCTTTCTTAATTTTTTCTCACTTTAGTTCAAATGTGATATACAATTATAATAAACATAACAGGCTAAGATGAAACGTTAATTAATTAGCTTAAACAATATCGTTGCAACTCTATTTATGTAAAATTTTCCAGTAGTTTACGAAAATAATCGCAATCAAGCGCGTCGTTAATCTTTAAACAAATTTTTCTGGTACATACTTATTCCCGTTATTATGAGATGTAGTTCTACATTAATCAAAAGCATTTATTAGTCAGTCGGTTCCTCGATTTATCGGTTCGAACCATTGCTATATATATGTCTGTGTAAATGTTAATGAGCTTTACTTATTAACACAGAACTTTTCCAAGCGGATTTTCGAAGACTTAAACAAAACAGGATCGATAAGCACAGGACGAATTGCGCATTTCCTCATGTATTATAATTTACTTATTCACTAACGGTTCATCAACTTTTACACTTCGATAAAAGGATTGTGTGAAAATAAAATTAATATTTATACTTATATCCATTATTCTAATCGACACATAGAGAAGATTGTATTACAAAATTAAACAAATATTACCTATTCATGTTATTCATTCACGTAATCATGTAACAATTATTTTAAAGAGAAAGATAAAATCGGCAAAAATATTAATGGTAGTAATTCGTGAAAAAGGCCAACAAAATGTTTTACACAATGTTTTATAATGATTTTTAACTTCTATTACAACCTATTCTTAAAAACTAATATCTTTTCTTGTCCCATGGATGCGTTTTCGTTTCGGGAAATGAGCCAAATCTCAGAACCGGTCAAGTTATAGACCTATATAACGGTCGCAAGCTATCGTTTATAATAGGATGATCTTTACCTGAAAGAAGCCGTCGAAACAGTCACCGTTACCTTCAAACGGCCGAAACAGACCTTTTCCTCTGTTTTTCTTCGATTTCACAGGTACTCGACACCTTCGAATTTATGTCTTCTCACAAGGGACACTTACAACCGGAAACCGACTTATCGTGTCAATTGATTTTGGAACACTTAGCCTCTTACATGTCCTTGAGACAACATGTTTCAATGTGCATCTTGCAACCGTTTGCTTAAAGAATTACAGTTAATTCTCAGAATGCTCGAACTTTATATTTTTAGCCAAGTCGTTTCTCGAGAATTTAGGACGTTGTGTTTCTCCCGTGAAACGCACGTGGTCCGAGAAAACGAGAGCTTCTCGTGGCCTCGCGGTCTCTAAGGGGACTTGGATGATAAGGGACGGCGACGGGCAAAGCGACGGGGGAAGGAACGCAAGAGGCGCCGGGGAGACACCCGCAATTTCGTGATTGCTTTTCAGACGACACTTTGTACACTCATGGACAGCAGCAACCAACTCATTACGGTAATGACACGTGTGCATCAATTCGCATTAATATTCTAATGGACACATGGGAGGGGATGGCAGGGTGGTGGATCGGTGTGAGTGGCACACAGACAGGCGCAGCGATGAGTCCCGCGTGTCCGTGTAGAGCGAGGTCGCGATGGAAGATGCACCAGAAAGAAAGAAAGCAATGAAACGGCACGTAGAAGGATCGTATGCCGTCTCTGGTAAATAACACCAATTAATTAACTCTTTGCGTTCCGACTATTGGACCTTCGGCTCGACGGCCATCTTTACGTGGCGCGTTGTAATAAATTAGAAATTCGAGACGCTCGAGACATTAGCCACGTGAATCCTCTTCATCAAATACGAATCACTCGATAAAAATTAACGACCCGAAATCATTCTTTCTCGAATCCGTTCAACGCGACCACATACCGATCATTCGCATGGACGAAGGAAGATCGGTGACCGAACGTCCACAACATCCTGCGACGCCCTTCACCCGCACAGCCGCGTCCCGCTGCCTTTAACGCAGCTCGTTAACTCGACATAATGATCATTCGATTATGGGCATCGCGTATAATTCAATAACGATCCGTGCGCGTAACGCCGCGACGTCATCGTCATGGCTGGTCGGCCCGCCGCCCGGTCGGTTCGGACGGTCGGTATGCCGATGACACTCGTCCCGCGTAATCGGTCATTACGCTCGATGACGCGCGCGTTTTGCGCGGGCCCACCACGCGCTAACTTCGTTAACGTTTGAAACGAGATTCCCGCTGCGTTAGCGCCGTCACGACGACTCGCTCTCGCCAGTCCAACTCGCGGGTCTGAGTTGGCATCCTCCAGAAGATCTGCCTGGCAGCAATCACTATGTGAAGATATCACGAGAGTAAATTTGAGACTATATCATTTTAGGATTCTACTTAACATTCACGCTGAGAGAAATGTTTCGTACGTATAATCATTTATTTTATTGATATGTAATTAACAAGAACTTTTTTTTAAATAAAAAAAATAAGAAAGTTTTTGTTAGACATATACTAACAAAATAAATAATTATACGTTTAACAAAACTTTTCTCTCATCATTTCGTAATTTAAATCTTTATATGACAAGTCGATTACGTTTGTTGTACATTTTTTTCTAAATATAGTGTAAGATAGAAAGAAGAGAGATATTCTGTCGATAAGTGCGACAGATTTGTTGGTGTTGTCGTCGTTTGCCATCGTGAGAGTAGAGAAGGGTTGGGAAAACGCAGGCAAGGATCAGACGATTGATCAGGATAAGCCAATTTTCCAAGCAATTTCTTATCGTCCACCCAATTCGATGCTTCTTCCTTCTTGGTTTGACGGGCATGATGCACAATTATGTCCGTTAGATTACTTCATAAAAACAAGCTCGAAATAAATATTGCACAGACAAATTATGCTTTTAATATTCATTTCTACCATTGTGGTTTACCTTTAATCTCAGTTCAACTTACTCTTTATCTAACTCTTACAATTAGAAATGGAGATGAAAAATAAGTTGAACCGAGATTAAAGTTAATTTACATTGGTAAATATGAGTATAAATCATGTATGTATTGACGATTTAAAAATATATGTTATTCTACATGGCTGGAAATCTTTTAGGAATTGTATACATAAACACCTGTGAAGTGTCTAGAAATGAGGGGAAAAATTTGGGTTGCAGGTGGTTAAGCGCTCGGTAAAGCGATATCGCTATTAGAGGTCTTACTTTGATCCCACTTTCGGCCGACGAAAGTGAATCCCGAAGTTAACCGCAAAGATTCCCCATCATCACCATCGACACCTTAATAACTATCACTGCTTATAGACGCTCTTTCGTTTACTCGGGTGTGTCTTCACACATGCTTACGTACACAAATACGCACGAACACGTGCACGCGTTGCTCTCGAAAGATATTCGCCAGTCATCGCCGGCAACGAGCCGAAAACTCAGCGGGCTTCTTGTTTGCCTATTTCCTTGGTAAGTTTGCCTTTCCATTCTTCGTCCTCCCTTTCACTCGTCATCTATCACTAATTTCAATTAGTATAAAGACGAGCTAAGAGGTGAGTACGCTGCGCTCTCACGTGGTTCGATCGTTTCGGATCGCATATCATTTCGTAGGCGGAATTGTCCTTTTATTTTCCACTGCGTTTTCACCGAGATCCGCTTGGTGTATATCGTGGGAGATTACGTAAACTACCGCTGCTACAACACCTACGTACATGGTAACAATGAGATTATCCCGGGTTATTCCGTCGGAAGCTGTAACCAAGACACGACAAACCTATTTCGGGATCCTCGAAACCGCTCGAGTCCGTTACATAACTTTAAGAGAAGTACATGCATCCAAATTACGACTTTAGATACGCGATCTTTTTTTATGTAAAGCCACGTGTCTCTGAAGTACATAAATACTTCTCGAATATCATGCACAGTCATTGCTCGGACGCGCGTTTATCTCATTAAACTTTACGCGAGATCGCGATGAAAGCGGCGCGAAATGGTCGACGTGCGCAGATTTCTCTCTCCTCGATAAATTTTCTCGGTTTCCACCGATCTCGATCCTCCGAATCTCGATTGTTCCTCCCTGGGAGCTCAGGTACGCCGCGCAGATTATCGGCGACTCGTGAAATTTATGCATTTTCATTGGGATTTCTTTCGGGCATGTTAACGGTTTCGTCGTTGCTGTTGTCGTCGTTAATTCCGCGTTACGGTATGTACCAGTGATTGCTGGCACTTTATAGGCGCGCTCTTATATACACGCAGGAACTCTCGAGAGGAATACGTGGACGTGGGAGAGCCGGACACGCCAGATGCGGCGCGCCCACGCGGTGAAAGTAGCGATAATTGATTCTGTGCTCTTAAGATATCTCATGAAGATCCTGCGACCGAGATTAACCGCGAGAGAATCGTTCGGGTACAGGCCCGCTTCCTCCACGGAAATCGAATCGCGTGGATGTGTGTAAACGCTTGTTTATTCGACGACAGTACAAATTAAATTTAAGGACCGTGTAAGGGGAGGATTAATGCGTCGCTCGTGAATGGTGACCGACCGGATAAGTACCGTGAATGCGTGACACGCGACATACGTGAAACAGAGGACGAGAGGCATATAAATATCGCCATCAAGTATATCTGTTATTACTGTTACCGATATTGTCATAACGATGGAAAAGATATCCTGAATGTAATAGTAAATTCTGGTTTCATAGACCAAGTTTTTTCCATCGGGATTTGCTTTAAAACACGTGATAAAACGTGCTTTATACACTGCTGGCGATAGTACATAAACGTATGAAATATCGAGCTTCGAAAAATATTGCACCATCGAGAGTAACGTAACGGTCGGTGGTACGTTTAGGATATTGTGGATTCGTGCAGAAAGAGAAAGGGACGGAAGATGAGGCTATTTACGAGTGAATATAACCGATAGAAAGATTGCTCTTCTCTCTCTCTCTCTCTCTCTCTCTCTCTCTCTCTCCCAATTTGATTCTATTTTTTACTGCGTGAGATAACAAGAAACTAATAAGTCAATTTTAATCGCTCAAACGGTTTATAGTCATAAAATATAAAAATATAATATTTAGTAATAATTAATAATAATAAGAGGAGCGATTTCAATATCAAATACGTCAACCGATGCTTTTATTAAGACGCATTAGCCTATTTGCTGCAGCACTCGGCGCCGCGTGTCCTGCAGCGGAGAAATACGGTTACGGAGAAGGGTGTGGGATGGCGGTGGCCCGCTATGAGATGCCGTAATGATACCATTCGCTGCGGCCCGCTGTTAGTATTTGACATTACGGCACGATAATGCAGCTGTACGTCCTCGTAGGCAAATGGATCTTGACGAGGAAGCAGGCAGCCTGTCATCTGATAAATGTTGCGTATGGTCATTCTGTGTGATGAAACCGTGTGCTTCACTGTAACGCACAATAATTCATAAATAAATGATGAAAGAGAAGAATTAGAAGAGTCGCTTTCAAATCGTTCGTAAAGAATAACACGGAACTCGATCTCATGAATTTACGTTACAAACGTGTCCGTTACTTCGACCCGAAATGTACAATCTTTCGTGTCCCGCACAAGAATCGTCGCGGTATCGCGTCGGGTGAATGTGCTAGCTAGCGGAGAGTTGCTTTCGTTAAGAAGGGATGTGCGTGAGCGGTGGCGAGCAGGACTGGTAGTGTATCCAAGGCCGATAATCCCTCCGGTGTTTTTCTTTTCCTCCTTCGTCCCCGACCCACTTACCCCGGTATCGTAGACTCCCAACCCTCTCTACCCGTTTTATCGGGTGTCGCCGCGGGTTATCGTCGTGGTTGCTGCCAGGAAGGATGAGATAGGAGGGAGGAGAGGGGTGGTGCCAGAGGGGTGTGAGGCCGCTGCCACCTGTTGGCGGGACAACGTCTTAGCCCTCCTTGCTGCTCCTCACAGACGTTCTTCTCTAGCTTCTACCTTCTCTTCCCCTTCCTTCGCCTTTCTCACCAGTTCGCGCTTCACTCCCTCGATTTCTCCCTTTTTTCCTCGTACAACTAGTCGCCGCGGGACGGGGGATGCGTTTTTCCACGCGAGCCATGGGATGAATTTTAACCCTCCCGTTTAGAATACGGAGTCGAGCTCGGTAGAATTAATTCCGCTTGAGGCACACGCGCGTGTTCCTGTCGCTTGAGAGAAGTATGCGAGACGTTCCTTACAAAGATTTATACTAAATAACAAGTTGAACGTAACATTATTCAATGTAATTGAGACATCCTGCAATATAATTACGATGTATCTATTATGATTTAACGCCGAGAAAGATACAGTCTTTTTTTATCGAATCCGTGATCTTCTGTGTTTATTTAAAAATACTATCCAATTTCGAGAAATGCATTTACGAAAGATCACAGTGGACGGAGCTTCCTTGAAGGCAGCTCAGAAATCGAAAAACTTTTGAACGGAAGCGCGTACAAAAGTTGGCGGACTAAACAAACAATAAATTTCAACGAGCAGAGCGAACGTTTTCGATTTCTCCACTTTGGAGGTCTCCTTTTAGCGGAGGACAAAGGGTCGTTTGTTGGGCCCAACCTTACAAAGGGCCCATTGGTCCCGTGCACTCCAGCACGACAAGAGCTTCGAGACTTCTTTCTCTTGGCCTTACCAAGCGTTTACGTATAGCATTCCTCAGTTTGTTGAATGTAATAATATAATCACATGTATCTTATAAAAAATACTTCTGTGTATACTGATGTAAAATTGTTGCGTTATCGCAATAATTATGTTATAAATTGTATGTCGGATTTTAAATTCATAATTATATTTAACAAAAATGTGACATAATTTCGAAATCTGTCCAGCCAAATACAACGTTACATTTATAATGATTTCAATGTGTACGATTGCAGACTGAAGAAAGCATGATCGGTCGTGACTGAGCACCACTGATTTACACAGCGTTAATAGACGCGACTCGAACGGAGGACCACGGCTACTTTCCCGGCACAGGTGGAAAGCGCTGTTTTCGGTAAATGTCAAAGTGATCATAAAGCGTCGCTTTTCTTCGTCTACGTGCACGGAATAGCGTCGTAGCGACGACTCGCCAGGTCGAGTTCAAGGGTTTCGAGGTGAAAACGGGACTGTGATTCCAGGCAGAAACTGGATCGACGGGTTCCTGACTTGACGAAGCCCTCGACCTCTGACCTCCTCCTCGCGGAGCAGGTCGGAGCATAAGGCTGCCGCTCTCGCTCTCGCTCGCTTACAAGCGAGCTTACAAGCGTGTATATCGATCCTTTCAGTTTACGTCCAAACCGTCGCAGATCGTGGCGATTTTTTCGAATTTTATACCACAAAAATAAATCGTTTACGTATATTATTTTTGGAGATAAAATAATATCGAATGTTGATGTATATATTAAATAACAAATTTAAACAATAAAAAAAAACATAAAAAGTCTAAAAACGACATTATACACGGAACGTAACGGAATTAACATGTAACTTATATATTACATCTGTCTCAATCAATACCACTCTCATAAACAAGACATTTGTTCCGCTTTTGTGAGCGAGCATGCGAGACTTCCTTCACAACGCCGATCCTCCTACTCTCAGCAGTCGAAATTGAATATGGAGCGTATTTACGCGAAAATGTAATTTCGATCCCGTTCACGTTGCCTCCCTCATTTCATCGAGAATTCATTATTCGCTTTATCTAATGTCTCTATTTTTGTTAAAGAGACTCTATTTTTGTAAAGAGATTTATCTCGCGCTATCCTTACCGAGCCAAAATTCGGAGATTACTAATGGAATCGTCGGAACTCGCGGGACGTGATGACTGTTTAAGTGCGCGAATGGTCTAGTTTCCAACTGTATATGTAGAGAGATATACCGATATAACGTTACCGGATTCCCCGGAAGCTCCGGAGCACATCGGTAAGTTCCAGGTCCTCTTATTGTCCTCGGTACGCGATACACGCTCCTGCAGGTACGGTTAGCCAGGAAAATTCGCAAGCTCTCCCTATTTCGACGGAGCGCATTGGTCCATGGCGGAGTGCTCGTCTCCCGCTCCCGCAAGAAGGACGGACAGATCCAAATTGAAATGTAATGTATACCCCTCCCCAGCCCGTCCTCGTCTGCCGCCCTCTCGGCCCTCCACCCTCGGCCGCGCGACTACCTCGATCGAAGATGGCTCACGAGGCCGCCGCGAGGGTGCGGCGGGGCGATTGCGGTGGGTGGGTAGCGCCGGTATAAGTGTAGGTGATTTACTGCTTCGGGCTTAATGGAGGCTGTTTACTGCTAATTAAAACGAAGCCCCGTCCATAGCGCTCTAAAGCCCTCACCGAGGACCGATTCCACGATTTTGTGCATTCTGCGACGTACGGTGGTTGTAGACGAGGAGATGGGTGACACGCTTACGGGGGTGGCTTGCGTGGGATAATGGCGCTGCCGATATAAATATGCGACCTTAGAGGGAGAAGTAGACACATAACGGATGGATATGTTTTATTAACCTTCGAGGTTGAATGACATTGTGCCTGAGAATATACAGATTGTATGTAGAGTGAATTCAAAAGCAAATATACGTAATATGGGACAAGTTAATTTGAAAATAATGTCAATTTCGAAACGGAACCGTAGATACAAATTGGTTGTTATCTTAACTATATCGTTAATATCGTTACAGAATTCAGTCAATCATTACAAATGTTGTTTTATTATTATAACAGACTCACAAAAAATAAAAAAAAAAGATCTTACTCTAAATATCGAGCTGCAGTGAGACTTGTGGGGAAGTCTAAGAGCGAAATACGACTTTTTTTGCTATACAAAGCAAGATCTCGGCCAGTTTGAGCGACGTAATTAGACTGATCCCCCATAAAATCGCGAGTTACACCCTCCTTTACTCGCGCAGAGTGGAGAACGCGCATCAATCCTCTCCTTGGACAATAAACAATCGTTTGAGAAGCAAAGTTACTCCAATTAGCGGCGGAGGCTCCAAATAATACTCGCCTATATCTTTTTCTTCCCCTCTTTCTTTTTCTCTCTTCCTTTACCTATCTCTGTTTTTACAACGTAATCCCGAGACTCTTCCAATAAGAGCAATCCTGTTTTCCTTTTCTTCGTTCCTCGCTTCTGCCCAATTAAACTGTACCGCGTTGCAGCGAGCGTGCATACTGCGTATCAATATCAATTATCCGGCGAGTGACACGCCAGGGCCGATTAAAAGAACAGACGAAAGAGAGAGAGAGGGGCGAGGAGGGAGAGAAGAGTGGAATAAGCAAAGAGACAGAGAGGAGGTATAAAGGGCGGAGGAAGAGACGCGTAGATATAATGGAAAAGGAGGCTGTTAGGCTTAACGAGAGATTTTGGCGAGAGTTCGTTGATATCGCGCAATACTGAGCACGAACAACGAGAATGTTGCATCAGAAGTTCATCATCACGCATGACACGTAGAAAAGTTTCAGACCTATAGAAGAGCTCTCTCTCGGGGGTCTTTAAATTAACGCAATTAACGCATTTATCAAAATTGTCAAAAACGGTGACTTTCGCGTCTGACGCTTCAACTTTATTAATGCAATTTCTACTATTACGTTGCAGTCTAGGGCGACTTTGACAGCTTGGTAAACAATCACAGCTGCAAAGTGGAGCCGAGATGCAACAGCGACTCGAAAGAACGCGATAAATTGCCGGAAAGCTTCGTTCAATTCCCAAGACGAAACACTAAGCAGATGGATTATGTTAAAGAGGTTCAAGAGTGGGATAAACAAACAAAACGCGGAGGGTGGTGCGAAGGGTACCGAACGAAGACGTCAATACAGAAGAACGCGCTCGAGCAACAGCGAGGATCGAGCTTAAGAATGGTAGAACAACCAAGCGAAGGAGAAAGACGAACAGAGTGAGGGGAGAGCCGGCGAAATGGACGAGTCTTGTTGGGGGTTGAAAGGGGCGAGTGAGAGGGTAAATCTTAAATAAAGTGATATGGAGTACTTTCGTATAAAAGCTCCATTTCCAGTACTACTTTAGCGAATACCATCTACGCGCGCTCTTTCTCTTATGTAGAACTTTCGCAGGGATTTCGCTCTCACAGTGAGAGCGACTGCCAGTCGTCCGCAGGACTTATCATTTGTGATTTTCTTCAATTATCGATCCTCCTTCTCTCTATGTCGCAAGCGTTGTCCGTTGAATGTGCAGTGAATATACATGCAGGCATGGATGACATTTTTGTTCTTACTTTCACGTCGATGTCTTTCGCCTGAATTCTAAATTCTCTCGCGGCAAAGACGCGAAGCAGCTTCAAAAGGAATCACGGGTATGTAAATTTTCGATTTATCTGAATGAAATTACCTTGGCTGCGCGAACGAATAGCATCGCGACTCCCTATCACCCGGCGAACGTTAAGTGGCGTGAATTCGGCAGGGCCTCAATGGGACTCGAATAAATTTAATGGCAGGGCTCGGCGTCGCGGTTGGAGAGGCCCGAAGGCCCTCGCTAGGCGAGCAGGTGGTCGGCCTGGTGGGGGAGGAACGACCAGATCGACCGGTTTACATGGCTGGAGATCCGAGAACGCCTTTTACTCCCCTCCCCCTCCCCCCTCGTGGGGAACGCCAAGTGTCGGTGGGGCCAGAGGGGGACAATCGTGTATACACGTGCGCGTGTGTGCGCCGATGTTCACTCGCGCACACGGAGGATGGAGGCAGCAAAGGGTAAAACGCGAGGATTTAAGAAATGGTGATCTTAGCGTGTGGTCTTTATAGAATCCTTGAACCTAAGCACCTGCCTCGATATACGTGTGCATGCGTATATGTGCGAACGCACACGCACGTATGAATACGATATACGAACAGATGAATATCTCCCTGAAAATTGTATTGTAGACAAATTTGTTATATTTGATTATAATTCTCTGACGTTGGAGCAATGAGCGAATTGATGTTTTATCTATAACGTTTTGCGATCGTTAATTTCTAAAAAAAAATGCTATTGCAAGAACTTTCTCTTCTTCCCTGAAGACATTTTCGCGTATCAGTACAGCAGGACTTTCCTCCTCCGAGAGCTCCGGTTTAATTTAATGTCCAAATAAGTCACGCGTGAAAAATGGCAGCGCGGCTTATTGTTAATTTCGATCCGACAATGGGCGATCTCGCAGGAAGCCACGTCTAAAGGCCGTTACACAAAAGGAAGGAAAGGGAGACGAAGCGAGCGCGCGCGCGGGGGCCGGGATACTCTTAAAAGGTGTTGTTAAAACCACCCTGCGCCGTGTAAGACATTTCGCGTCGGCACCTTTAATTAAAGCCATAAATCAATGTCAATTAACCTGGTCACGGGCCGACGCGCAATTAATTATAATTAACAATTAATAATACAATAATTAGTCGCCGGGCAGAAAGTTTCGCGAGTCACCGCGCGCGGGACAGCGCGCAGCTTTCCGAAATATAATATAATGGCGATCTCTAATGAATTCGTCCTCGAGCCTGCCGCCTTTATTAAAACGCGCGTCTCGGATCTTAAGCTGGTTCCGAGACATTTTATTAAAAGCAACGGAGCATCCTGGCGGCCATCGTACCCAAACGCGAGGCGACCTTTGAACCCTTCGAGCGGTTCTTCTTCGTGCTGTAGCTGCACGTATACTGCATACATTTGATTTACCTTGCTTATTTCTCTTTAATCCTAGCATAGATGAATTAGACCTTTTTAGATTCTATCAGCTGAAATCAACCAAGTTAGTTTAAGTTAAAGTTTTAGAAAATAAAATAATTTTTTACAACGTTTTTTCGAATTTCGTGTGTTCTCATTGTTCCCACGTAATTGCTATTACATTTTACCGTTCTACCATCCTGAATTTTACTCAATTCAATCGTCATTTCCGGCTCCAATCAGCCATTAGTCAATCAATCCTTTTATCCTACTCTTCCATAGCGGGATGAACGGCGCTCTGAACAGGGGTACACAGAGGTAGACGAATCGCGTTATTTCCCGCACAATTTCGCCACCACCGGAAGGTGTCGGTAAATCAGCAGCTTAATGAATTCGCCCCTTTCCCCGCGTAGAGTATTCGGGGAAGCTCACGGGATTTACTCTCCTGGTTATCTTTACGAGTCGCAGAGATACGCCTCTCTTGTCTCACTTGTCCTACAGGCGGGACGGCGTTACGGTGGGGTGGGTGGTGGTTGCGGACCGGCGCGGGCCAGGAAGTTGTCGCTAAATCTCCGCTGACATCTGACTGGCACGCTCCCGAGACGGGACGCGCTACCCGTTATGATTGTTAAGCTGTGCAACAAAACTTGGTGCACATGTGCGGTAATGTAATGACGATTTAACTCATGGGTGTATCTGCGCGTCGCGAGAGAAATCGTATCGTATAGTATTTCGGAAGCCGTTCGATGCACTCGGAAGAAAGATGTTCTCCTGGGAAGGATATATTCTCCTTTTCCTTATAATTTCTTGATGCAGATTTATACACACACATACCTGCCTCTATTATAATATTGTAATAATTTGATAACTTCACGTCGCGATTCTCCATCGGATAGCAGGAACTTATGTTGCTTCTACTTAATCGAAAGAGATGCACGTTGCGCTGTAACTACAGTTCATTAATATAAATTTTACATCTAACTGAAACAAGGGCAGTAAAACATTCGGTTTTTATGACGTTTTTATGTCACGCGCTCGTAGTACCGAGAGAGGGTTAAACTTCGTCTTCGCCGACATTGTCGTCTTCCATCATACTGTAATGACACTTTTACACTTCGGATAATGTCGCTGCAAAGGCACTCACAATGTGACCGCGGAGAGCGCAAAAACGAGTACGCGCGCGGGCGAGCGTACAGCTGGGTGAAAGAGGGGGAGGGGATGGTAGCTACGTGTGTATAGGTGCGTATAGAAAAACGGAGGAGCGGAGAAAGAAAAACAGTCGAAAAAGGAGCGGCGCGTTGGCGGAACAAAAAGGAACTAAACTCATTTCCGAGGCATTAACCAATTACTTTTTGCGAAAGGGTGTCGGTTACCTTCAACTTTCTACCCGTTGCCCTCCGCTCAACCCTTCTCTCTATCTCTTTGCTTCAGAGGCCGCTGGCACCCCCGCCGCCCCTCTTTTCCCTCGTCGTTCGTTAACCAACTAGTCGACCAGGCGAATACGTTAATGAAGAAAAATATAAAGCAGTTGATACATAGGGATCAGCGTTACAAGGAGATGGAAATATATTGGCAAAGAGCGAACGACAAAAATTCTAAATTCATCCCTCTCAGAGCACCGGTGACACGTTAAAAGCAATACGAGACAAGGTGCGCTGCTCTGTTAGGGATCACCCCACGATGAATATGGCACCTTCTGCTCTTTCTCTCTCTCACATCGTCACCATTCGCGTAACAAAAAAATCTACAGCGAGATCTATCGAGATAAGTAACAATCCATAGAATAGAATAATCGACATTAATGGACGAATCCTGAATGTGAGAGAGCTGCCGCATTCACGCTCAATCTGCCGCGCGCTTAATTGCTATTAGGGATGCAGCGAGAGTATTCGGCAACTATTTGGTATTCGGCGTATTCGACAAATTTGCCCAATATTCGATGTGGCCGCATAGTTAATATTATTTAGCGTGCTCGTATTCCTTAGCTATAACGCAATGTTACCTTAAAAGACAGGAATTATTTCATCAAGAACTTAGATCGCGGAAAAATTATGGAACATGATGTAAGGACGCACAATCTGAACACTTCCGTTGTACGAAATTTCGTTACGGTACAGAATCGTCACACTTAGCGAATGGATTGCGCCATTTATTTCAGATTGTATGATCAAACAGCTGGATATCTTTGGATAATTTTGAAATGGTTGGATACACTTTCACACACTCGAATAGGTGTAATACGATTATTACTATAGATGCGCGGCCAGTGTAATGCATGGCGTTTCGCGCATTTCGTATCACGCTTTGGAAGATACTGACAGATATTTCCTATATTCAAGGCAGAAATGCGTTACATTCCCTTGGTTTATTATAACGTACGAATAAATATTTCGAAAATATCTCATGTAACGTATTCGACGGTCAAAATAGTATTTACCATTTTTTACAGATAAAGCTAAATCACGAATTAAAAAAAACGTCTAAATATGGAAATAATTTGGGGGGAAAATAGAACTGAACGTAATTGGTTGCGCACAGACGATGCAATTACAATCGTTTCGCTCGTGAAGGATCTCCAGTCAGCCATTCAGCAATATTAGAGACCGGGCAAGCGGATCTAATATCTTACGGTTAGGAGGATGCGCACATATCATATTGTTAATCTCAAAACCGCGTCTATAAGAATCCACTTAATGAAATTTTCCCCGCACGACGGTCGTGCAATTGGTCGGCTCTAGGGGAAAGCCTCGGTTCCTTGTGTCCCCCGTGCCTGCACGCCGGTGGCATTGTGGAGCAATTAATAATGTCATATTGCACCCCCTCGGCGCCACCCTTAACCCCTCGCGCACCACCCCTCCGTCGTAGCGGCGTCTCCGACTAAACGCTCACGATACCACCGCTGTACCACCACCATCGACACTACCACCAACCCCTGGCACATGGTACATCGCCCTTAGCACCGAGGGCTGCGTAGGCACCTGTCAGGGCCGACGACACGGCCTTTACAACCCTGAATAAATTTTACTCAAATTAACAGAGTTCTAATAACATTTGTTGCATCAGATTCAAATGTTATTAACAATGGCGTATTAAAAAAAATTTTATTAATACTTGACAGAATTAACGAATATGAAACTTAAGACAATAAAATTTAAAGTTTTATAAATTTTGAGATTTCATCAATCTAAGAAATGTGGTTGTACAGTTCAATAGTTTAAGAATCAATCAGAAAATGAAAGATTTAGCGAACCAGGGAAACTTATAAACCATAAAATTCACAAATAACGAAGGAACAAGGCGAAAACATTATACATAATGACAGATTTAAGAATCTTAATTCAAATCTGTTGTAAGAATAAAAAATATCCAAACACTAGACATTCAAAGACCAGATAGTTTTTAATGACTTGCAAGTGATGCGACGCAGCACCCTTTGTATCTTCGGCCCTGGTATCTATCCACTGTACAAGAAGAGGACGGAGGGTGGGTGGAGGTGGGCACCCTGACTGCTAGCTCGGATATAGGCTGTTGTGAATATTACATTCCCTGTGTATATAGACGGTGCGCGCCCGGGTAATGCTCCGAGGCACGAGGGCAGAGTACAATAAGACGGCGCGCGCAATTAATTTTCGGGCTTTTGCTAATTAAATTTTTGCCCGTCGCGCGTGCCGTCGGGCCCGCGTCTATTATGCCCGCAAACGTTATTGACAGTTTCCAACCTTCTCTTCTTCTTCATCGGTTCTGTTCGATTGTTTGACGAAGGAGTTAATTGATAATTTTTCTAAGATTCTTTTAAAATACAAAAATTATGCAAACATTCTTCAATATATGTATATATGTATATATATATATTATGTATATAATGTAAATGTATATCAAGATTATATTTTATTAAGAATTAATTCGTTAATTTTTATTTAACTTTATACCAAATTACATGCCATTATGTTTTAATACAGCAAATATCACATACGGAGATCAATCAATAAGCGAGATAAAAATCATAAATCTCTGAAAAAGAGCGCCCAATGATTCGGTTGGGCAATTACACCACCATCTTGTGTTCGTACAAGTGCCAGTAGATCCGTAGAATTCATAATGGGATTCCCTCAGGATCTCTAAAACTTCTAGGAGTCGTGTGCTACGGAGCGTGATACGGTAACGAGGGAGTTCAAGGTTAAAAGCAATGGAGACGGAACTGAGAGAGAAAAAGAGAAAGAGAGGGCCCGATTGGAGCAAAGAGAAAGAGAGAGAAAGAAAGAGAAAGTTGTAACGATGAAAAGGACAAAAAGAGAGTGGCCGGACGATTTCGCATAGTAAGTGAATTACGACGTAAGCCGCACGTACAATCGATATATTGATCGTAACGCGGCGTTTATAAACAATGTATATGTAATAATGTATAGCATCGTGTAGTCTTTGCAGATTCACATCAAAACTGAATGTAATCGATTAACGCCAACGTTGCAATAAAATTATTTTATATTTCAAATTTTTCACCCTCTTACAAAATGTAATTCTCAACATTTTATCCTCGTATAATAGTATGTCACGACAAACTACGCCAGACACAAACGGTCTAAATTTACAGAGATCTATAGAAGGATCATTTTATAGAAACCTCTACCTACGTATAGCCTGTGCGGATAATAGTTGTCTCAACAAAAGTTTAAGTGGGGTGTCACAATGCTCGATATAGCAAGGGTTCATGTACAAGTGTGAAAGACCCATCGCGAGTTCACAAAGATTCAATGGAAAGGAAAGCCAGCAACGATGGTAGGAGAGAAAGGGAGAGAGTGGAGGATGCAGGTAGGCGGACACGCAACTATACAAAGACAATGTGTTTGTTGTCGATTAGCGGGAGGACGAGGTGAGGTTTTTACGAGAGTTTGGGACGGACCCCGAACCGCCGAAGCGTAGTCGTTTACAGCCGGAAAGAATCGGGGCCCGTGGCCCAAATGACCCTTACACCCTCTCCGGCTTCCCCCTTCCACTCTACCATCAGCCAACCTGCACTGAGATTTACGGCAATTCGCTTTTTGCCTCCTTTAAGAGCTTTCGTATTATCTTACTGCCGCTGTTTCTGCTTCCTCCTGCGAGTAAACCTACTTTACCTCCCGCCTACAAGTTCTTCTCCTTTTCCTCTTCTCTCCTCAGCTCGTGCCTTCATCCGACGGTATCTTTCTCCTCTTCGATACGAACGAGTATATTTGTACAAGTACGAGCGGATACAGGTGTAACGCAGACACGAATGCAATGGAACACCTGAGTCCGTAATTATTTCGGAAGAGGGAGAGGGAGAACACTGCCGGGAGACTTTAATTATGTCAAATTCGATTAGACCGATGTGTGTGTGTGTGTGTGTGTGTGTATGTGTGTGTGTGTCCGGATCGTAGAAAGTTTTCTCCTTACAAGATTGTCTTCACAAGACTGTGTAGGTCCTGCCTGTATCTAAAAGTGCAATTTTTCAAAATAGCAAATTCTTAAAACGGTGAATAGACATTTTTCTTGGGTGACAGGTCATAACATTTTTTTTGTCGACAAAGAGAATTATATATATTATATTATATATATTATATTTACATATATTGTTCATTTACCAAATAAAGGTCAAAGATCAAAAGTGAAAGGCTTACATTAGATTGAACTAATTTAAGAATAAAGTACTTATTGGCATATAATGTTAGTTTTGAACGATAAATGATTGTTCGATCGATTTTCAAGTTGAAGTGAAAGGCTGTAGACGTTCGATCGTTTAATAACGAATCTATCTAAACGACTAATTGGATTCGGCTAATGTCTAGTGCTTTCAGAGGCATCTTGTGATATATCACCGAGATATGAGAACAGAAAATCTAATTAATATAACAGCTTTCTAATAATCTCTTGTTGAATTATTATGCTTCTTAAAATGTATCTAGTATAATCAGTGTATTTGTATATGTTTCTTTTCATTCGTACATCAACCGGAACGATCGATAGCTGTGCAAGAATGCGATACCGTTCGACTCGCCGTCATCGTCACATTCCACGACACGCGGGAATCTCTGGCTGTGTAGAATTCTAAGATCTCCTCTGACGTCTGCTTAATTAATTACCATCCGCGGTTTTAATTAGCCGGGGCTGCTGCCTGCGTTCCCCTGGCCTCCCTTCCATCTCTACTTCCCACCCGTTGCCCCTCTTTTCACGTCGTTCCGTCTCGGTTCTGGTCGTGGAAAATCGTGAGTTACATTAGCGAGATCTCCTACAATTATACGCACGCATACGTTGCTATTTCGAACCGACCGTAACGTGTCCACACCTTCAACACGCATCAGATGGCTGTTATTCTTCGCAACGCATAAGTACGCATAAATGCGTGACGTGCAGTGCACGTAGTTCTTATTATATAAATTACAATGGCGACATTTCATGCAAAAACGTTCTCGCGTTCGCAAGCGGCGGAGCAAACGTATAAAAATTACATTAGTTAAAATTATTTATTTACAGCGACCGTACGACCTATAAACTTCCCGGCTAATGACTGATTCAATCTTCAAAGATATTTGACAACATCAAATTGTTGACAATCACCTAAAATACACTTGATTTACTTTCAGTATCGGCAACGTGAATTAGCACTGACGACAGTTAAATTACTTCCACTTTTAACGAGCCATGAAAAATCGATCGTCAATTTAACACTCGTTAACGAGAATTTGAGAAAGGTTGTTGAACTCGGCCATAAGAGTCATTTACTTCATCAAATCCCATTGAATTCCATCGAATCATTATCCATCCTTACGTGCGCTGATGTTTTCAAATTCTCCATAATTTCCGTTTGCTCAAAAATACTACATTTCCTAACTTGAGTTATATTCCAACATAATTAGAGTAATACGTCATTTACAATTAAAATATCAGATTGTGCGCCAATCGTCAAGAAAAAAGGGAAAGACAAGGGGCGAACGTGAAGAGAATGTTAATTTAATACGCACCAGTGCAATCATTGTTTATTGTTATGTGCGCTAATGGAGTTTTAAGGGTTCATAGGATTCCACTTCGAGAGGATTTTGCTAATTCCGCGCTAGGGTGGTTTTAACCGTGGGTCATAATACAAAAAGAGAGCGAGAAAGAGAGAGAATTAAGAATATGCAATTTCTTACGAGAGAGAGAGAGAGAGAGAGAGAGAGAGAAAGAGAGAGAGAATTCAACATCTTGTAAGTTCAGGTAATCTCAATGTTCCTGATACGTTTCTACTTCGCCATTTTCTATTCGCTATTTCAACCGACAAGAAATTTACATATCATTTAAAACGTTCCGTACCGTTATAAAATTTTAAAATATTCAATTACATTCTGTCGCCCTCGTTCGTTGAATTACCTTGAATATCCATAATATCGATAAATATGTACATCATATTGTTATTATCGTTAACGTAATCGTAACGATTGAAAGATGCTTTTCATTAATCAGCTGGTGACAATATTGATGCATCAGAATGTTAAACATAATAAAATACCCACAGTCATAAATATATATATTATATATATATATATATATTGAGAACCCTATTTCTGTCCCTTCTTCATCAATATACGGAGTAATATTCATAATGTAATGGAACTGCCGTAATGTAAGCTAATGCATCCTGCAATTTCTTGAAAGCACTCGAATAATTCAGCAAAGGCAATGTATTCTCCTAATATACTTAGAAACTCTCTGATATATTTATCTCGCAGTTAGGAATTCGCAACCGTTTTACAGCTGTCTAAATTGTCCAATATCTATCTCGTGTCATGTTTTAAATAAGAAGGGAAACATTGTAATCAAATTAATCTTGTCAGCATGCGGTCGATTATGCAAATGTCGCTATTCCATTTGTAGTATTCAATAAAATCACTTCATTCCCATTCGTGCCATTATCTTATTTTTATTTTTAAAAAACGATAAGATTCATTCAAATATAACAAATATACTGGAAATTATATTCGAAAAGGAGAGAGAAAGAGAGAGAGAGAGAGAGAGAGAGAGAGAGAGAGAGAGAAAGAGTTTAAACAATAAATATTTTTAAGAGTCGCGCGTGTTTTGTTACTGATAAAATAACATTGCTTTTAAGAAAACATAAACAATGTCAGGAAGTTTATCGGTATTACTGCATGAGTACATAAATAGTGTCCCCATATTTTTTTACTCTTCGTTAATACCGTTATATATAAAGTAAAGTAAAATGAAAAAAAAAAAACTGGTCATACCATTAATGTTAGAAATTAATGACAGATGACAAGCTGAACGAGTATCACGAACTTGTCTAGCGCACGCGCGTGCACACGCAGTTTGCACACGTTCGCGATGTGTTCACGCATACGCACCTACGTACACCATCAACCGATATAAACTCACATACGTGAAACGGCTTTTACTTAGGCGTTCCGTTATCATACATTATCCCAGAGTGCTCTACGGGGTGACTAGATTGAGATTCGCGACAGGTGGGCCACACGACCCAGCGCCATATGGAATTGACAAGTTTTTACGCGGTTGCTGCAGAATTGCAGGACTCGGGTGTATCACGTACACACACACATACACACACACACATACACACGCGCGCGCGCGCGCGCGCGCATATATGTACACATATATATATACAAAAAAAGACAAAGAAAAAATGAGGGGTACGACACATGAATCGCACTGTCTGTGTGCATCTCATCTCTTTAAGACGCAAATATTCACTAGTGAAATAGAGCGAAGCAAGTTTAACTGACTAGCGAAGTTAAAATTTGTTTTTGGCTATTCGAAACGGATATTTATCATTTGAAAAATCATTCTGAAAAATCGACGTTTCTACATGGCCACAACTTTTTATATTAATACGATAATTAAAAATCAGCAATAGCGTTACTTTCGGGCTTTACTTTGTTATTACTACGGCGGACGCCTTGGTGCATTAGCTTGAATACATCCATGAATATTATCCTGTACTTCGCCGAGGACTGAGGAGGGTGTCTGGAGACGTAGAGCGGAGAGGGAGGAGGAGGAGGAGGAGGAGGAGGAGGAGGAGAAGGAGGAGGAGGAGGAGGGCTAGCGAGGGGTCGGTCGGTATATAAGGTATAAGGTAGTCCATTAGCGTTAATATTATAAACGTTAGCTGCCCTCTGGCCATCCCCGTAACATACTCACGTGCGCCTGCGTACCTCTCTTCCCCTTCACCCGCCATCACACAGTCCCTCTGCACACATTCTATCTGCGTTCACCACATACCCACTATCTTCCTTCTACTCTCTCTATCGCGGGTGTACACTCGTTTTCCGTTTCTCTCCTCTCCTTTACCTCTCGATCGCTTGCTCTCTCTCTCTCCACATCTCTATCTCTTTCTCGCTGTCTTGCATATATTCCTATTTTTCATGTTCTCTCTCGCATATATGCACCCATCTCTATCCGTCCTCGTCACTTCCCCGTCATTCTATCACTCTCCGTTGCAGCAGCGGCTTCCAATGCGCACCTTTTCTATTTCCATCTCTGTTTTGTGTCCGCTTTATCTCTATCCAACTCTTTCACTCTTTCTCTTTCTCTTTCTCTGCTCCTATGCTTCGCTCTCTCATTCCTGTTCCCTCTACCTACACTCAGTTATCTCTATCCCGATATATTCTCCATCTTCTTTCCTCATAAATTCATTTCGTCTCTTTTCGAGCTGTATTCCCTTCTTCGTCTCTCCATCTCGTAGGAATCCGGTCTGTCTTTCTCGCTCTTGTTTACTCTTCCTCCCTCTTTCGTTCATCGCACTCCAGTTTGCCTCCACACACACACATGTGCGCGATGCGTACTTCCAACGTGTTACATGCACACGGGTAGACACGCACGCACGCACGCACGCACGAACTTACGCATACATAGGTCTCATGAAGAGTACAAATACAAGTCAATACGAGTGGCTAGTACACGCGAGCGAACGCGATCGAGTAATGCGAGTGCACCGTGTATTGTGGCAGATTTGATAGGTTTATATCGCAAATCGAGTCTTTGAGAAGCTTGAGAAAATTTGTAAGAAAAAAACAGGCAATAAATTTTAAAAAATATATGAATGAAACAACAGACAACTGTATCGAAATGACTCTTCTACGTTACGGCTCTATCTCTCCACCCTATTATCATATTTCGAATGCTTCATTCACCGTTTCAATCTTATCTGTAACAAGTACTGATTACATAGCAATAAAATTAATTATTATATCTATGCGCGCGCGTTTCCATAATCTATTCAGACATTGTCGAGTGAGAGGTTAATTAGAAGCGTAAAATTTGTACATTGAACAGGTTTGGTAAATGTCGACGAAACCACGAAAGCATCAATAATAATGCATGTTGATGGTCCATTTAGGTATTAACCTCGAGCATAATATTTATCTGCCTGCTCTAAGTAATAAATCCTCTTTGTGATTAATGTATCGAGGATTATTTCAGAAAAAGCGCTACCTCACGCGCGGCTTCGACATTTTTATAAGCCCAGATTTATTTTATTAATTTTCATTAATATGTATTCAACTATTAATTATGTGTATACATACAAAATTAATTTTTTCCCATCTCCAAGCTGCATTATAAAATATTATATCAAGTCACACAAAATATTGATCGTATAAATATATATTTAAATATATATCTGCCTTATTACTTATTTGTTTGTTGAACCTGTTATCTACGGAAGAGCTCGAAAAGTTATCGATAGACATCCAGAAAATATACAGCGTCACATATTTATTGACACTATCTAGCACGATTACTCGTACATTTATCATAATAAACATGATGCAATCGCATAAATTCACATGTTAATGCGATCAACCTATCGGCAGTCTCAATGTTTTCTCGCTATTTTTGTACAGTTATCGTAATCTTCAAATTTAATTTCGAATCATTTTCGACTCAATCGTTGATAAACAAAAATGTTCGTCTAAGCATTCCTCATTATCGTGGCAGTTTGGGATGGTAGGTAGGAAACGAAATCGACATGGACTTGCTCGCGCTAGCAAACGTCTCGTCGGAAAGTGGCAGTTTGCAATTAAACGACGATGTTATCGTAAAGGGCGGCCGGCTCGGTTCAGTGTGTACATGGCAGCGAATTAAAATGTAAATACTTGATTAAAGTTAATCCCGGGCAGGTGAATAAACCTGGTATACAAAGACAGAGAAAGAAATACGGCGATTCTATGGGGCGGTGCAGCGGAGGAGGGGAGGAAGGAAAGCGAGATATCCATAGTGGTCCTAAGGGGTGCTTTTTATTGCCGCTTTTTATTAGCTGAGTAGGTGTACTCCGTTCCGCCGTTGCCCCTCAACTCTACCCCTCAACCCGCCCCCCTGAAGCGCTCCGAGCCACCCTTAGCCACCAACCATCCGTCCCCCTCCCTCGTCCCGGTTTCATCCCCCTCTGCCGTCGCTTCTCGCGATCCACCGCCTGCGGAGTCGTGCTGGCGTGTGGAGCGCGTCGGAGGGTTGATTAAAACTAACGTTGCGCCAAGAATTACCCTGTGAGATTGAAAATTAAATTAATATACAAAACCCCCGCCCACCCGGGGCTAATTAGTTATATGATAGTAATTAAAAGTTAAGTATATCTTCGTGCGCGGACGTTCTAGCGTACCTCCCGTCGCTCCCGGCTGTCATCTCCAAAACGGCCGTGAGCAATCCTTTAGCCCCGAGTACTTAAAAAAATAAAAAAAAAAACGGTATATCACTCCTTCTAACAAGTCTTTCAGATATTTTTGTGAAAGTCGCACTTCTGGTATATTTAATTATATTAAATTAACTTTCACATGTTTGACGACATTCAGAATTTGGCTTTCAAATTAACTTTTACAGCACCAGACGAAAAATACGCGTGCGAAATATAAAGACTCTTCCTACATACTTTAATTTGCAATTTATCAAAATACATAGACTACGTATTCCTAATTATTACTGTCAGAATGGCGCAATTACTGTTTTTCAAGAGGCTGTATAAATTGGTACAAACAAACAAATATATTTATTATTGTTGGCTATCAAAAACTAAATGGATTCGCGCAGCTGGCGCGGCATTAATTCCCATTTGTTGCGCGCTATCTTTAGACGAGCGATCAGTATCATCGAGTACCTACTAGCAAGAGACAAATTACCTGGCCGTTGCACGATCTCACGGAGCAACCTTGATACGATAGCGCGCGCGTAAACGCGCCCTAGTTCTCTGCCAAACTGAAAATAGTCGGCGAACTAATATCGCGACGTTGGAAATATTTTATACCTACATACGTTGCGCGCGGCGCGCACTCATATTCGAGCAACTTTCCTTACGAGTTATAACGCGTGCTTTATATCCGCCTTCGAAAATAATTTCGCTAACCGTGATTCCTTGGGGGAGCATGGCAGCGTATCGCAATAACGCCGGGGAGGGAGAGAAAAAAAAAGTCTCCGCGACTCTCGGAAAGTCGCGAGCCGATGCGCGCCGTGGCTACCACATCGAATTTAGTATCGTGCCCGTTTCATTATTTTCTGGCGAGAAAATTTAGTCCGGTTCGCTTAACAATTTTCGCGGTTTGGTAATGGACCTGCAGAGAAATTCCTGATATCATCTAAATCCAGGTTAATCCGCTGAATTACAGAATTATAGAGAATTATAGACTAATACTCCTCATTTCTGATTACGCCAGCCATGAGGTTTTAATTGGTTCGATCGGTCGTTTGCGCGTATCTGTCATGAGATAGCATCATATGAGATGTACAGTGCCCTTCAGAAGTTTACAAACATGGGCTGCTATGAAGGAGAATCTTTTATATACCCATTGTATTTACAAATTTGTAGACGATAACATGACCGACAAACAAGCCTTATCGCAAATGGAGCCCGTAATATTGAGAGAAATCGAACGAAGAAAAATCTCGCCAAGTTCGATAAATCTAACGATAACGTGAATAAATCGTATGGAAAGACACGTCTGTCGCGTCAATTTGCAGTTAATCTCGCATAACTAATAGAAAGCGCGTGCCAAAGAAACGATAATCCGCCAATCTCGTATCCATTAACGCAATCTAGAACCGTCACGTTTCGAGATATCTCTCACAAAGATCACGAGCAAATGAAACTACCCGACTTACAATTAGATCTAGAAATTGTAGGTACAGTAGATTTAGTTAGGAACCGCATTCACAGTCGACTGCTTTCTTAAATGAATCTAGAAATGGGAGAAACTTGAATTCGTTGTACCGAAAATCGAAGTGGCTGTTTCGTTGATTAGAATTTAAACCCACAAACTTATTGTTACATTGGTAATCAGTGGCGCAATTTATGCATTTCTTTAGGAACACATAAGGGACTGCAATGTCTGTCTCAAAGAATATTCGGGTCCGACTCGAAAGTTGAAAACCGCTTGGCGGCAGGCCAGGGCTCACGTAACTACTTG
>NW_017257428.1:372038-373279 GCF_001594055.1 Mycetomoellerius zeteki | reverse complement strand
TTAGCCAGTCGATTTTCGAAAAAGGTTAACACCTAGTCGCCTGGATCCGACCGCGACGACCACGTGGCAGCGGACGCGCCTGCGTGTCCCGCTCTCTCTCTCTCTCTCTCTCTCTCTCAATCTTACTCGGAAGTTTCTTCTCAGTCTTCTCGTAGCCATCGGTTGACGCGATGCTTCCGTCACGAAAAGCGAGCAAGTCAAATAGACGAGTCGCCTTGTCGAGCGAAACACCCGAGAAAGAATCGGAAAATGTAAAATATTCCCAAAAGATTCTGTAGACTTAAGAGCATACATTCAAATTGATGGAGATTTAAAATTCCAAAAATCTAAACGTACGGATATTTAAAGATCACAAAGGTGCAAAGGAATGATCTAAGAACGAAAATGTGTTTAAAGATCCGAGGAGGTGAAGCACGAAACCGTAAGCTCGCACAGTTGTCACGAATTAGAACTGCGACAAACGCGTGCCACGAACTGTACTGGACATTAAACCCCTGAGGGTTAACGCCACTCCTGTGAGTACAAACGCGGGAACTTTGGTCGAAGAACGAGAAATATTTTGATTGCTGCTGTGTAAACGAGGACTTCACACGTGGACAGTAACCCTTCTCGACGACGAAGACAGACTATAAAGGGACAATGTTTTCCCATTTGCAGGTAGACGACAAATGTCTCAAAAAAAGAAATGTATGTAGATATTGGATCTATAGACACGTATGTACCATGCGAGAGAATAAAGAAAAAGCTTCAATCAAAAAATATAATCTCGCGTTTCCAATGAACCTTTTGGAAAACTGAAACTTATATTTGCAATGAATAGTTTAATTTTTAAACACATATTTGCCACGAAATATGAAATGTTTAACTACGGCGTGTGTAAATAAATGAGATTCGGATCGAATCGCACAAGAGCGATTTTTAATTTATATATATTGTACGTACAAATTTAATAAAATGTGAATTTATATTCGTGCAGAAGCGAATAATTTTTTAATTTATATTATCTGCAAAGCTTTTAATATTTAATTAATAAACGCATGAATAAGTAAAATCTGAATTCATGTGACCGGCCCATTAATTTTTCATTTATATATTTTCCAGTAAATAGAGATGGGTGCTTACATTTGCAATGGATATTTTAATTTTTAAATACGTTAGAAATTTATGAATATCAGTTAATTTTATATGTAATGTACGCAATTTTTAATATATATGCAAATAAATAAAAACTAGAGAAAGAT
>NW_017257428.1:334796-372021 GCF_001594055.1 Mycetomoellerius zeteki | reverse complement strand
TTCCCTATGTTTAAACGAATACAATATTTAACCACAATATTTAAATGAATACAATATTCATTTACACATATAAATATATATTCAATATTTACGACTAATAAATTGATCAATGCAAATGTGGTCGACGTGATCGAGAAATCAATCTCACCTAAATTAAATCTTAGAAATCCTATCGTCTAAAGTTTCGTGCTTACAATCGATTGGTTTCTTCGTAACGCATCGACAGATCGCCTGCAGGAATCGGAACATCGAGTCGGAGTGAGAGTTACGCGCTTATCGGCTACGTCAATCTTCTTCGAAGTGATAAAAAGCTAAGTTATCGCGAGCATACACACTCACCACGATCGCCGGCATGCGTAGGCTGTTGAGCTGATCAAACTAGATCCTCGGCTAGATCGCTAACCAGCACTCTTTCTCACTTTCAGACGACGACGACGACGACGACGACGACGGCGACGACGGCGACGACAATTCCACGTCGCGAGTCTCGTAGATCGGCGATTTCCTCGCGAACCTCTCTCTCTTTCTCTCTCTCTCTCTCTTTCTTGCTGCTCCTCACACACGGCACACACAGGCAGTCCTCACGGCGCGCCGCGCAGCGACGCAGCGACGCGCGACGGCATCGCGAGCAGGTGTCCACGGGCCGAGTCCTCGTGCCTCGCGCTCGCGAGGATCCTTCGTCCTGTCCTCCTCCTCGGGCTATCGATCTCGGGGAACGCACGCACGTCGCGCTGCTCGTCGACCACCGCGAGCGCGCCTGCCAATGCTCCAGGCGTCCGCTTCTCGGTCTCGGACGCGCGTTCTACTTTGAGGTTCACTTTCGATCAATGGGACGGCGTGAATTCGTACGTTTTTCTCATACGGCGTCGACCCATGGAAGATCGTGCGTCACTAATCTGTGTTTAATCGATGATGATTACATTATACAGATAAAAATCTCTTCTGTTGTTTTCCGATCGAGATATCACGCGACGATTGCGAGTAACGTCAAAGAAGATTTTCCTCGCCAGGATCGCGAAACATCAGGTGAATCAAAACGATACGACTTCTGCGAAGCCTTTTCGCTGATCTACCACGTTCATAGATTTCCGATTAGCACTCGGAACTGGTTTCTTTCAAAGTCGATATCGGACCGACTGAAGTGATCCCCGAATCTTTCCTCGATCGCAGACACATTTCAACACTCGAAACACCTCCGTGATCCGCGAGATTCAATCGAGATTGATTGCGATTGGATCACTGAGAATGTACCGTGATCACGCGTAGAGTTAACTCTCTGGATACTTTCGACTGTGCTCCAACAAACGGCCGAACAACAAACGGCAGGCCGGCGCGTGTACGGAGAACGGCAAGAGAGTCTCAGCGGAGCTCGGCGTGACTCTTAACGCGACACATTCCGCGAACTACACTAGGACTGGCCGTCGACTTATAATCTCGCGTACCCTCGGCTCCGTCTCGCGCGCGCGGGCACTCAGCGCGAGTCAAGGTGAACCGGAACACGGGGAGCGCGAGAGCACGTCGCGGGGAGCACACCGCGCGACACGCAGAAAACGGAGCAGCGACGGACCGATTCGCGCTGCACGAAGTCGGACGAACGAGTGGCGGCTGGAGGAGCCGCCGCGTCGTCGGCTTCCCCCCACTACGCGGCACGCATCAAAGTAGCGGGGCAAGCAGGGGTGAGCGCGAGAGAGCGCGAGAGAGCGGCGCGCACGGTGAGGACGAGGACCGGGCACGGGAGGGATGGCGCGCGGTCTTCGGAACCGCAGCGGCGGAGGGAGCGGTGGATAGATGGACGTCAGGGGCGTGAGTGAAGGAGGGGCATCGATACCGGTCCCTCCACGCCGCGGGGCCCCTTTCCCCCCGGCTAGAGGAGCCCCTCTGCGCCGCGGCGCGCGCTCCACGCGACTTTGCGAGTGAAACATTTCGCGGGTTTTGTGGACTGACGAGAGGGGTAGGTGGAGGGGAAGAGGAACCGAGGGGCGCGAGGGGCCGAGAGAAAGAGAGAGAGAGGGAGAAGGGGATGAGGAGCGAGTGGAAGAGAGGATTGGGTGGGAAGACAACAGTATTCCCGTTAATTGAACGACTCGCGCGGGGCGGAGGAGCTCGTCGCGGGGAAGCAGAGGGGAGGATTACTTGCAGTAATTACTTATTTTTATTACGCTCCGCCTCGTCGTGTCTCGCGCCAGCGAGCGTCCGCGCTCTCGCAGCGACATGTTAGAAATCTTTTCTCGCGTCCGCGATATTGCGAGACGATGGGCTACGTACCGGAAACCCGCCTCGGGTCTCCCCTAACTAAGCGTCTTAACGTTAAATTAAGGTGAGAGAGATGGAGAGAGAAAAAAGTGAGAGACGGTGTCTACAATGTCGCATTGTTCGTAATTTCATTCAAACTTATAGCAAGGACAATATAATTCGGAATAGTTCGCTCACAAATGCACACATGTATAAGTAATACAATTTACAACATAAAATCGATCATTTTCAATCATTTTATGACATTCTAATCACGAAAGAAATCGATTGTTTAACATTGCTTTATCGAACAATTCGATCTTGATTTTCTTCAAGTCGAGCACGGCACAACTTGAACGGTGCACACTATGGCGTTCCCTAATCGGGCCAACCGGATACTTGAGGCTATCCGACGGGTGAACGAACCGGTAAGGAACTGGATAAAACCGTTTCGGATCGACGGTAAGTCGGTATGCGATCGGCGTCAGTTTTTCGAGCGATTACGTAGAAACACGTCGAGTCATTATCTTCGTTTCTTTTTTTTTTTACTGTGTTGAACCAGGTCGACTTATAAAGCCAATTTACATACGCGATATGCATTTTCAGCATTAACTCCGTTTCCTTGTCCAAATCAGTTTCTCATTTAATGATTGCTTTAGCCTTGAGTGCACTAAAAGTACAATAAACATTAGAGCGTAGTGACATTAACAACGTTATCGTGTTATCTTTGTATATGTATTATATGTACATGTATATGGAGCGATACGAATAATACTTGTATATCTATTGCGAGTTGATATGTTAATTCGCCGAACATGTAACATGGATCGAGTGTAGCAGCAATTATTTCAAACGTAAATTCAACATGATACATTTATACGTACGTAAAACAGATTTGTGCATTCTAGGATTAAATTCCAGAAGTGGAAATGGATAAATAGTCCTCCCGAGTTTCACTCGAACGGTTCGCTCGGGTTCTCCGCAATGTTCACGGTTGCCGGACCAGAGTGCACTTGTCAAAACTTTTATCTTAGCCCGCATCTACCAGCGAGAGAAAAACACGGAACGGAGGTGAGGACAATGGCTGGTCCTGCGGATGGTCCTGCCGAAGGAAGACGAAGAAAAAGGAAAAGAAAAAAAAAGAAAAATCAGCCGACAGAGGTCTCGAATAATTGCGGCGGATAGTTCGGAAAGGCGCCGACTGGCCTCCTCGGCACGCCTGTCAGAAGATATTAGGATTTCTATCGTGGATCCTGCCGTCCGCAGGACTCGTTAACGGATCTTAGGATTGTTCCATTCGTAATCCAATAAGGATGAGATTCTATGCCGCGACTGTTTTTTTTTGCCAGCCCGTTTGAAGAAACCGCCGATCGACTAACGACAACAGATGGGGAGTCGCGGCTTGAACGATGACACCAACCTCGCGGCCAATTATGACAATTAAATTACTTAGATCTAGATTACATCTTGACGCTTACGTCAAAATAATGTGCTCAAAAAAAAATCTGTACGGATCGTATCAGATCTCGTATTCTGAAACAAGGCAACGAGATATCATATCGCGACTCGTGACGCCCGCAGGTATATGTCTTGCGGTCACGTGGTGGTGACCTTAGCTCGTTTCTGCTCTAGGGTGGTCGGCCCTTTGGACAGGTCAGTTCGGGATTCGGAAGCTGCATTGGGGCGGGGCGGACGTCAGATGGAAAGCAGTTCTAATTTGATACCAAGTCGGGAGGCCAAACAAACAGCTACATCCGATAGGCTTCCAACTGACATATCAGTCGAAGCTTTGACGAGAATTACTACGCCGTTATAATCATAACGTGGTATAGTAATTACCACATGATAGTATTCGCGACGTTTTACTAAAGAATCTTAATTGAAATTATTTTTATTATTCTAGCAGACAAGACAGTATCATGTAAACTTCTCTAAATATAGTGTCATATAAATTTCTCTAAATTTTAAATTCAACTTTATGGATAAAATTTTAAAACAAAGGGTAAATTTTAACTAACGGTAAACGGTAAACGGCACATGTAATGAACCGATATGCTCGCCGTCTCGCATTATCACGTTCCTTTGCGGGAGAAGGCTTCGGAGCTTCTCAGAGGCCTCGTCGATTCTCGCGAGCGACTCTTGCTCGACCTTTTTTCCGCAAACTTCCGAAGGTCATTACGAGGTTCCCGAGAACGCTCGGGACTCGTAAAGCCCCGTCGTAAAAATCGCCAAAATACACGCACCTTACATGGTAGCCTCGTGTAGGCGGGTGTCATATCCCCGCAAAATCATTGCCACTAAAAATCAGGGGTTTCCGCAGCAAATTTATAACGGTCGTCCAACGGACGACGCGTCGTGTGTGTGCCCGTCAAAGGTGTTGAATATTTCTCGCTATAAAAGAAGCAACATGCTGCTTATTAAAACTAAAACGCAAGAATAGTAGCGGATTCCGATTCATCTAGGAAACGTTTTCACCGTTCGGAGCAAATTTTTGGAATTCTCAAGATCTTTACTAAATCTATTCTCCTTTCACGATTATAAATAGTTTCCAATAGCAATTATTGTTAACTAAATAGCTAGTTTCTAATTGGCAACATTTTTAATTCAAACATTTTCGTTTCGACAAAAAATGAGAAAAAATATGTACGCTCAGATATTTACAGATTATTCTTATTCTATTTTTGATTCTATTGGAATTTCGGCAAGTTTTTCAATCGACAATGCGCATCGACTTTGAGGGAAATCCGTTGCTTTTAGAAAATGCGAGCGGCAACAAAGAGCGCGGATGCACGTGGAGCTCGAGGATCGGTCGGGACTTTCCCGGAGCAAATATGTTTTCGCGGTAAATTTGGCCGAGTAAATGCGAGGTCGTGGGGCACCCTTAGCTTTATTAGCTTCCCCTTGTCCCCTCTCGGCGTCCCTTTCCCGCGTTTCCCTCGGCCCGCGCGAGCCGACTCGATGCATGATCCCGATCCGTATATAATGTGCATGCGCGGAGATTTGCGAGGCATTATGCGCGCCCGCCTCCTCGAAATGCAGCTCGCATATGCGAGCGCTCGAGTACGCTTCGAGTGTTCACGTAAGCTACGTAGGAAAAATATGTTCGACGGGGTGCACTTGTGCGAGGGTGGGTAATTGGCTCTCTTGATCGTAGGACCGCTTTTCAATGTCCCTCCCGCCCTTTCCGCCCTTCCTCGTCGACCTTCCTTGACCGTCCGCGTTGCTTCCGCCATTTTTGGTTCGTGCCTGACCCTCATTGTGATCCTATTGATTGATCATTTCTGATTTCGATATCCATTCGTACAAAATTCGCGGCGCATTGTTTTCAATTATTTTCCTAACTTTCCAGAGAGCGTTTTTATTTCTCCCTTTCCAATCTAGAATTATGCATATTGCATTACATTAATTAACGAAGGTTAACAGGACAATTTAATAAACGTTACAAAAGCAACCAATTCAATAAAACGGCGGTATTTTAATTTACGCCCGATCAATTATCGACGTGATTTACTGCGTAACGCAAAATGATGTGGCCGTTGTATGCTATTCGTTAAAAACTCAAAATCTCGCAACACAGGCTAATAAAAATGCGTCGTACACACACAACAGCGTACCACGGGAAAAAACATTACACGCGAACGAGTAACGCGGAGCGATAATAGGAAAACACCGCCGACGTGGTCGCGTTCGGCTTCGACATTAAGTCCGCGATGGCGATAATGATAATAAAGAGACGGCCAACTCGGAAGACAGGTACATCCCCTCGCGAGGGTGGTGGTACAGGGGTGGTACGCGGGGAACGAGAAAGCGTGTCGAGCCATTTCGCGCCGAGGGATGACACCCGAACACGCGGGAAACAATGCCGTGACACGATGTAGGTAATACAATGCAGTGAATGGTCGCGCGTATCATTATTCTGGTGCTATTGTTGGCTGCCGGATGAGAGACATTTTTTTAGGATATCCTTCGATGGAACATCGTAGACGTAACAACTATACTAACACAATAACAATACCAATAACAGAATCGTATATAAGTAATATTTTCTCCCTTTTTAATCTTATTTATCTTCCCTACTTCTTATTTTTTTCATTTTTGAAATTTATATCTATCAAAGAATCCTTTTTATGGATGCTCACTATATTTAATATATTTAATATATTGTATTTAATATATTTAATATATTGTATACATTTAATGTGTTATTGGATAAAAGAAATACTTTTATGTACGTCATTTTTCATTGAGGTAGAATAAATTTCAACATCCACCCGCGAAAAGCATTGTGATCAAGGGTGGGAGAGAAGAATTTCACTCGCGAAGATTAAATTGGCTAGCGAGCCGATCTCGTGGGAATCGCTGAAATCTTAATTCTTTGTGTCGGTACACTTTGAAAGAGGGCCCCGTTTTCATGGAGCAAGCCTCACGATTGTTGCGTCGTTGTCGCACAAACACGGCGTTGTACATACGATAATTATATTTACTTTCCTAGTTTTATTATTGATGAGCCGCCTGAATACGAGATTCTCTACCTTCGTCTTGACCTCGGTTTAATAATTTAATCAAAAATTTATTCCTGATAAACCGTTTTTTTTTTGCAAAAGGAAGAAATTGTAGAATAAAGAATCTATTAACAAAATGAAAATGATTAAAACGACACGCTTGAAGAAACTTGAAACTATATAGAGAGGATATGAATTAAATTATTCCATAAATAAACCAGAGACACACCCGGAAAATTCTAGCCATTAACAAGTTTAAATCGCGCGCGTTTCCGATCGTTATGCGTGAAGATGGTACCTCGGCGAAGGTGGAAAGGCTTAAATAGGGACGGGATAGACGATTCTGGACAGCTGGATTCGCTTGTTCCCGGTCGACGGAAGTGACGTCGCAGCCGGAAATTCGTACTGGAAATTCCGATGGGTTCAAGAGGTCGAGGAGGGGAAAGGAGTGCAACAATCAGGGTAGACCCGGCATTACGTCCCATTCATCCCCTACTAGCGCCCCTTACCACTCTCGAACCGTATTTGGCTGACAATTCTTCATTTGCGTGCAGCAAACTCTCTGCAACGTGGCGACGGTGAGGTGAGGTGTTCGAACGGAGTGTGAACGCGAAGAACGTTTTCGAAAACCCGAATGACTGTTAAATATAATTAGATGCAAAAAGAACTTTTGCCTTGAAACATTCATACTTTACACTGAAATGTATCAATTAATATAAGAGAAAATGAACAGTGTGATTCGCCACAGCAAAAATCATTTTTTTTGTAAATATTACAAATATATTATTCAATTCTTCAATAATTCTTCTATAAAAGCACTATATGTTTTTTGAATGTAAACGTGTTATAACTTTGGACATAAAAATGTTTTCTAAGGCATGTATTACTCTAATAGAAAACACTTGTTCGCTCGCAGACATCACTACAACAGGCGGGTATTTCGCACGACACAGTTAGGTGTATATGTACATACAGAATATAGAGACGTACGTTACATCGTCACTTGGCTGGTATTGTCAGAGCTTACCAATCAGCAATACAAAATTCGGTGATCCTCTGATCTGATTAAAAATTCGTCTTTAAGGTAATTTCTCAGTAGCTACTATATTATAAAATGTTATAAAATAAGAACATTAATAACGTCTTTATTATTATAAGTAAAAATCATGCAGGAAATGAATTTACGAGTGACAAAGAAAACAGAATTCTGGACAATACAAGGTGTGCTTTGCATGAAGCTGTTCCCCAGTTTCTGATCACTCTAATGAATTATAATTGATTGAGCTAAGGCTTGTTTATCTAACTGATTAATAAAGCTGATTATTCTAATTAATAGCGGTATTTCGCATCGGAACGAGTAAACAAAGACGCGCCATTACTCGGTCAAGATTCATTAAAAGCGCAAACACGTCGAGCGTTTGCTCGCGGAAGCGAAATCCGCACGTTTTCCGATTCCGCGCTCGCGCGGTTAATTACCCATCGCGAGGTGTTACATGGTGAAATGTTTCGCAGGCGAGTAGTGCACGCTCGCGCGCGCGCTTCTGCGCTGATTACAGCGCGTTTACACGGAGAAAACTTCGGAATTATTCCCGATTATTCAAATTTGAGATCCTTGCTGAGTGCGCGCGCACCGATTCAAATTTATGCAAAAATCTGACAACGCGAATCCCTGCTCTTATTAATATGTATCAATTTGACGACCGCCATCTTTTTTCGCGCTGCGAGACTGTCGCTGCGAATGTTCGCCCGTTATTCGCGCGATGCTCTAAATTCTTCATTTTTAATCATCTCGGAGAATAATTACGGTTTGTTATCTCATCGATTAAAAGACTAAATTGGAGCATCGTATGCGACGCGGATTAAATGCGATCTTTTATTATATCGGATGACAAGATCACGCGATCAATCACAAAAACACACCACGGAACTATCGCGGCCTTAATGCGCCGGACAAAGACGACAAGAGTGAACGAGACGGGCCACCCGCAGGGAGCAAGGAATGTGGATAGTGGAACTGCAGGGCCGACCGTATTTGTCCTCTCGCCCTTCGTTTAGCTAGCGTGTACTTGTATTAACATTTCTTAAATCAGTTATTTCTGTCTTTAATTGAAGAAGTAAGATCTAATAATATTAACAAGTTTATTAATACTAAAATAAAAACGGAGTATTTTCTATTTTTAATAATTTCATAATGGTTTTACAAAGTCTGAATTTAAAGATTTTTTATTTATCCTAATATATTTGAAATTTTCATGTTATTTGTTTTTTGCATCCTCTGTTCGGTTACTTCTGGGACTTCCCAGATCGTCCCCCTTTCACCGCTGCTGTTGCCTATCTCCCATTCTGTTACGGTCTATCCCATTATAATTCCATGCACGCGCGTCCTCCCGAGAGATGGAAGAGTGTAAAACGATGGACACCTGGGCAGAGAGTTTAGCCGGTATTGTCGGGAGACAAATATGAGCTAATACGTCATCCCAGGACCTATTCAGACCTCGAGGCCGACGGCGACGGTGATCACGAATTGGCCTACACATAAATGCGCTTTAATTATTCCTTTCCACCGCTCCTCCTACCTGCTTTCGTGCTCAAGAAATGCTCCTACAATCGCGACATAATAAGCGACGCTCGTTAAAAAGAACGAGCTATTGTTGAATCTTCGTCTACCCAGCATTGACTCGAAACTTCGGATTCTTTGTTAGAATAGAATTTCAAGTCTAAACGTCTTCGCTTGTGCTGGCGGATATATTACTGTTTCGAGAAATTTATTTATAATTATTTAGATATATGGTGTGTACAGCTCGATGTCCTTATTTTAATCTGTCTATACTTCTAATCTCTGTACCTGTTCACGAACTTACAATTGATGATGTCAATCATTTGTCACATGTAAAAGTGTAACATTTTTTTTATTTTTTTATGTGCGAGTTATATAGCTACATAAATATTTCGCGAAAAGATTGTCGGCACTAATGGCAATTTCAGAAAATCCATCGTCGTTTAGGCGAAAGTTAGGTGAAACATGCCGCCGCACTCCGGCTTTGTTTTCCTTCTCTCTCGAAGGAGCAATCACTTTTTTTCTTTCTCCCCCGGGACTTCCGCCTGCGGCTGTTCGGTATCCCTTCACGATAAACACAAGCAATGACTGCGATCAAAGCATTACGAGCCACGTAGTAATTCGTACAGGCTAAGAGATAATGCTACATCAAATACGTTGCATCATTTAATTATCGTTGCCGAAATAAATAAATAAATAAATAAATAAATTTGTTCGCCGCACACATTGTACAGAAGTTGGTAGACCCAAACGCATATGTCGACATTTATTTCTCTCACGAAGTCGTGATATTATATACGCAATTAACGACTACATCCCTCTTCTCTGTGCACGTTGCAACGACAGACAAGTTGATTATTAAATATCCGCGTATCGGAGACGATTAAATTGACATTTGTAATTGTTACGATATGTTTTCAATGTAAAGCAGAAAAACAACTTGCGGCTTTTTTAAATAGATACACGTCTTCTGCCGAAGTTTCTCTATACTATCGCGCGTAAATTTATCAAATTTTATTTAAATTTAAATAAAATTTAAATAAAATTTAAATTTAAATTTAAATAAATTATAAGTGACTGAGAGATTTCGAAAAATTATTCGGGAAAATCTAAAAAAAAAAATGATATTGTTCTAAAAGATAGTAATGATGACTAGAAAACTTGTGTCTTCAGAACATAATCTTGTGAAGGTTAGACAAGTCGCTTAGCGCGATAGTATGCTGCATTCATATGCAAATGTCTGTCAATAGGTATCCACCTCGGCTCTTCGCTTATGTGTGTGCAAAGTGTTTTTTTTTTTAATTTTGACAATAATTAACGTAATCTTTCCAATAATAGTGCTCGTCTTAATAATTAAATACATTAAAAAAAAGAAATTCTAACAATATGAAATATATAACTTTATCACTTATGTCTTCGTATTCTAGTTTGAAAGAGGGAAGTTTTATCTGAAGTGAAGTCTTCATAGGTCGATATATGCTAACCCGACGCTGATAATACTAAGATAACGGTTCCAATTACTCGAGATAGCTCGCACGACGTAGTAAATGTTTAAGGATAGGGTTTTTAATGAACTGAGTGAATTAAAACAATTGCTTGTGAGAACAGCGACAAGATACAAAATTATTCTTAATGTTCTATTTTTATAACTATTGCTGTTTCGCTCCAAGACATTGAATTGACAATAGACTGCACGCCTGATCTTTGGGAGAATAATTTCGTCGAAAACCTAAACCTCATTCGCGTGTATTGAAGAAGCAAAACTAGAGAATTACCTTCAGTTTTTCGCGTTAATCAACGAAATAACCCTAATCCATGAAAATGCTGATCGTCTTACCGACTCGTTAGAATCACACTGTCCATCGCCATTATTATTCAAAATGTCGGAGTCCGAGTCGTGCGCATCGTGAAGAGGGATTATCGAGTTGTGGACAGAGGAGGTAGGCGAGAGGGAAGATAAGGCATTCTCAAACTGTCGAATCGAATATCTGGGTAATGGCTTTCTAGGTCTCCCGCTGCCAGAGCAATACAGGCCCGTCCTCCACGACGAGCGCGCTTAAATTAAGGACGGACCTCTCATTTTCTTAAAATATTAAATCATCGTCCTGGTGTCGCAGCGGGGCTGCCGGGGCCCGAGGAATTAAAATTCATTGGTCGAAGAAACCCATGTCACCGGTCGAGTGCCATCGTAAATACCTGTGGTTCCTTTCCCCCACTTGCTTCCATCCTGTCTTTTTGATCAGAACGAGATTATAGTAAAAATCATCCGTGAAACTGTACATTTACGGTTAGATTTATGCGTTTGTAATTCTCACTTTGGATAACGAAGAAAAGCATAAGAATGCACACCTGTCTTGCACCGTAAATTAATAAAAATTTTGATTCTATGTATGATATGAAACACAGGATATGTGTAATAATATCAAATTCGATGCAACCTATCCTTAGATCACGGTAGATATATTCATCTATCTCCCAAAATTATTAGAGCATCGAAGATCGAGCGGTATAAGTTTCCAGACGGTTACCGGTTGGTGGTGATCGTCGTATAGTAGAGACACGCATTCCACGTATGCGAAGGGCCTGAACAGGCCTTAGGACTGGCTTAGTCCCAATGCGGATACGGAGAGGGTGGCTGAAGAAGGGGACACTGCGACAAAGGACATTCTAGGGGACCGATTCATCCCTCCCGCCCTTCTATCTTTTTCTCTCCTTTTCTCCTTACCTGAGAGAGACTGCGGGATCACAGCGGCCCGGCGTTGCCGGTTCGACGACTTTGGGCCTTATGCTCTGCACCTACGGCATGGAATCTTATCTCGAATCCATGCTGCGATGCGTCGCGCCATTTTTTGCGCAACATGTTCCACGATTTTGCAATGATCGATGTCTTAAGCGAATCATGTGTTTATCATGTGAAACCGATAAATAAGAATTTTAGAACTATTAATAACAGTGAATTAAAACGATTTTTTGCCATCATGTTTTCTTGATGGAGAAAATAATCTATCTTAAAATTTTTTTTAATATCGCCAGACAATCGTCATTAAAACGATTTCGAAACGGTGGTCATCCACTTAACAAACTCACTTTTTGCGCATAGGCTTTCGTATTTTTCACCCAAAAAGCGTCGAAGATGTTTCGGAAGGTCGGGTTGACAAATCGAGAAGAACATTTCGCGTGTCTTCTCTGGCGAGACGACAGACGAAAGGAGGAGAGAACGGAGCGAACAAGAGAACGAAAGAGAAAGAGAGGGGAAGAGATCTTCTCCCGAGAAGAGGCTGGAATAAGAGGCAAAAGAGCGGTTTTGTCGTTACGCGAGTGTTGTCATTTTCCTCTTTCTGAAAGAGGCCATCTCAAGTAGAGGAAGAAGCTAGCTCCTTCACCGGCCAACGCTTTTTTGTGCTTGGTCTTTTGATTGGCATTTTTGCGTCAGTTCGATTTGATTGACTCTACGATGTTACACGCGATGTTGGTCAATTAATGCTTTAACAATAGCGTTACGTTCCAATTACATCCACGCGAAATTGCATATGCGTACGTTCGCCGCAAAAGTTTTCGCAGAGCCGTATTATGAATTTGTTCAGTGTAGTGAAAGTGAGGTCATAACAATTTTGAAAGGTATTTTTAAGAGATCGCTTTCTAATTCATATATCGATTTAAGAATTAACGTTAAACAAATTTTACAGAATTATAATTCTATATTAAAGACAAAAATGTATTTGTAGTAACTTTTCTCCTTTTCAATTACACATAAGCCTTTGAAAGAATAAAGGTAAGAGAAGAATGGACAGCGTGAATCGCCACTCGTGACGCAAAGTGCAATATCGGATCGAACGAGGCGGAATGATTTCCGCGCGTATAAACCGACCGAGATTCGGAAGACCGGAGACGGTAATGGAGGATGTAGTATGCTGGAGGGGATATCCCTCGCAGGTATCTCTGGCGGACAGACGGACGACGATGGGGTTGAGAATGGAAGCGAGAGACGATGGACCGGGCGGTCGAGCGGTGAGGTGGGGGATTAATTAATAACGTCGGTAATTGGACTCCGTTCGATCTAAGATAGCTCCTATAGCCCCCTTCTCGTGCATACCGTGGGGGATACGTTCTCCATGCTCGAATACACTTGCGACACTCGCCGTCCAGTTTGTGTCTTATGTATTGCTTACCGGCGATCGATGATTCTGAATTTATTTTGTTCGCTTTCACTAGCATGCGAATTATCGACGCTCTGAAGAGCAAACTGATTAAAAATAAACCGCCCAAATAATCCTATATTTATTATTAAGATACATTATTGTTTTGGAAGATACTCGTACATGTAAAATATAACAAATCTAACGAGGTAAAATCAAGAGGATAGAAGTAGATGTTGTCATACCGTCATCGTCATTAACATCGTCGATGTGTCGCGTACGAGGAAGCCAGTGCGTTTATGCGAGGTAAACAGTGCGTGGACGTGATTTAATTGAAACCCGAGGTGGCTTGGCGGCGCGGCGCGGCACGGCACGGCACGGAACGAAGCGGCGCGGAGCAGAGCGGAGCGGCACACATTGCCTCGCCGGAGCTCAGTTGCATGACTCAGAGTGCTCAGTCAAGAAGTCCATTGACTTGCCGAGTGACGTAAGCAATTAGTGCGCTGTTTTGTTTGCGCGGGTACACACAGCTCAAAGTTGTTTGAGTTCGAGTTCGAGTGCTGCACGGTTAGGCTCGGCGACTCGCCTCGAAAACCCTTCCACAATCTACTCCTTCGCCTTTCCAGCCATCTCTTTCACCTTCCCTCGTCGTCTCTCTTCATTTCTCCTACGTCTTCGTCTTCTTCCCTCGACTGGGCGTCTTCTTCTTCTCTCTCCACCATCTTCTTCGTCCCCTGCTCCTACGCTCTCGTCCATTCTTTCTCTCTCTAACTCTTTCTCTCTTTTTCCCTCGCAATCTCACGCTTTGTCTCTGCCGAGTTCGTTTCCTCGAACCTCCTTCGTTAAATCCAAATCCGAAGGTCCGTAGGTCGGCCGCTTTTTTGGGCTTTGATTCGTGTTACCGCGCTAAATTGCCACCGCAATGATCTTAATCGCCTTTTGTCTCCTTTCCTGCTGCGCGTTTCGTTGAGAATACCTGTCTTCGTTTCCTTCCTGCTCTTCGTTTAATGTAAACGGGGAGTCCGTTTGCAAATATTTAGTAGAGCCTTGTTGGAACTCATGCACGACATTAATGAAGCGCTAGCTTAATTTAACTTCTTCCAATTTAATTGCCAGGGGGAACGTAAATGAATTGGAACATTCAAATGTCTCTAAAGTCTAGTCGAAGTTACACAATAAAGACTTATCTATTGACATTTAATAATACACAATGTGCTAATTTCAAAAAGATTATAAACAATTCGCAGAGAGTTTATAAAGAATTCTATAGACACAGAAGTTGACTGAACCGAATCGGCAAAATTGCAGTTCATGTTCGCAACATGTGCTTTCTAACGAGCGTGCCAATCACACGCATGTCGGGCTAAAAGAAGACGGACGATCCCCTGCGGAAGGGTCGGGGGTCATCGTTCGAATTCCACCAGCGATGCCCAATATGGCCGGCCCGAGAAACCGGCCCAGATCACGCCGATTTTCGATCGCCGGGCCCCATCACGAGCGCGTGCGTACAATAATAAGCATGGACGAGTTGTATCGCGAGAAAATAATGTGAGAACGGTCTCTTCCTAAGCGCATCATTATCTCCCTCTTCCCACCGCGGGCCGATCGATCTGTCGAGCCGATTCCAAGCCGGGCAGACCTGCAATTACTATCTATTATCTGTCGGCGTGGGTGTAGGTAATCTCGCGATCGTGTCGAGGGCCTCTCGCCTTCCTTCTTCTCGGTCGGGATGAGGCCAAGGCAGCAGGCTGAACATCGATACTTTGTACGTTCTTTGATTACCTCGGATTTACTCCCCTCGTTTCTGTTACTTCGGGATTGCTTCCTCAACCTCTGCTGCACTTCAGCACTATCTCCCTCTCTTTCCTTCCACCCTTGTCACTCGAGCGCTCCTTCCCTATACAGTTTCTCTTTCTGCGACTCGCGTGCACCCTCTCTCGTTTTAGGTGGTTAGATTTAAATAAAGATGGATAGATTTAAAAAAATAAAGGGATACTTCACGTGTAATCTATGCTTGAAGAAAAAAATTTTTGATCCGAGGTCGCATCCCGCATAGCTCCAACGCTCAGAGGTTAACGGCGCCCGATTGCGCTTTCAACGTTGACGCGAGTTCGTCCAGCCGTGTAAACGCGCCGCCAGGCGATACGCGGCGAAAAATCCATACCGAGTGTCCGGCGCGCACTGAAATCTGCATATTATGAAAATTCGCCGCATGAGCGCGAGGGGCTGCAGCGTAGCGCGGCTCGTATCGCGGCGTTTCGAAATAAATGTCCACGCTGATCAAATTTAAACGTAATACTCTATAAATTTACATCGCGCGCGGCTCGCCTGCGTAGTTTGCCCGCGCGCGACTTCACGCTCGACGAACAGTCCATCGCGTATTCGCGCAAATTTATCGGAAGGATCGACACGATCGCGCACATCGCAAATATTTATAAATGCGACGAATTAGCTCTCTCGCTTTTCCCGTACACAACGACGCGAAAGTGCATTAAGACTTTTTATAAATCGAGAGCTGACACGGGCTCTGTGAACTGACTGCTCTTCTTGATTAAATTGGACATTTGAAAACATTTAAATATTTTCCTCGACATTTAGATGTAATTGTAAAATGAGAGAATTACTCGAACAATCGCAATAAATAATGTTAATAAACGCTGCTATTAGCTACGGAATCGTTATAGATCCATGAGCTAAATTTCAAAGACGAGTTAATCATTCGGCTTGTAAACAAACAAAAGCATTTTCTTCGAGCTTGTTCTGTTATCGCTAATTAGGAGACGTCTTATATTATCGTAGATTAATTAGAGCAAGCGTCGATTCTATTTGAACTTTCCATTTATTCGTTCCGTTCTTGTTTTACCAGTAGAATTATTTCTGTGCACACGATAGATTTTTCTTATTACACATACAATATATTTTTGACTATAATTCTGACGCTGTTAGAATCAGATATATATTTTCTTATTGTTTTTATTCAGACGTCGCCTATAGCCTTGCCGGATCAGATCTTTCTTTTCGCCCCACACCAGGGCGAAAGGAAGGATCTGTTAAGGATTAACAGAATCAGAACTGCCAGCCCAACTGTCTTCGGCTGAGCAATCCAGCGTATCGCGATAATTGCGAATTACGCGCAAGGTTCGAGAGAAGGAAAGTAATTTATCTCGGCATGCCCACTCACAGTCCATAAAAATGTAGCGAGATGTTACCGAAGGCGAGAAGGAGGTCGTTGAAACGCGCGCGCGGTCTCAGATCCTTTTTTATCCCTCTCTGTCGTCTCTCTTCTTCTCACTCGCTCTTGTTTCTCCCCTCCTGTCCCTTAACTCCCCGACGCGGTAATTCCCATTCCACATCCCATTCCCCAAGGGGTTAGTTTTCACGCGGGTTAGGCGAGTAATATGAGCTGCCACTCAAGGGCCGTCCTGTATTACCGTTCGAGTAATTATGGCAAACCCTCGCACGGACGCGGCTGGCACCTTCGGAACGACGAATACATTGTAGCCTTATGAGTTGAAATTGTTGCCGGAAAGAGGAGGAGAGCCGCTCTCGTTCCTGTCCGCCGGCCCGATGGGTAATTAACCCGGAACCTCGGAACGTTTCGCGACAGGCTGATTCCGCTTATCGGTGAAGAACCTTCCGGATCCTAAAGAGCAATTTTCACTAGTGATTTAGAATCACGATTCTACATGAGATATCTGTCGGAATTTATAGCAATACTATTAATTTGCGAAATTTCTTAATTTCTACGATTATTAAATCCATCATTTTATTATTACGAATTCAATAACAGTCGCAATTTGGCAAATTCATTCGCCAAATCACTTTCAACCTATATTCTTCGATATTACACTTTAGAAAGATTGTGTAACAATATCTCTTGAATACTAAAAAACATACGTTTTCTAAACGCTCAAACTTCGCAGCCGCGTGCATTGAAGCGCGTGCGGTAACGCCATTAATCGTGCTACATTCTCGCGAAAACGCGTGTGATTTCGAGGGCGGGCGACTCGGAATCGATGGAGCGCGGAATCGGTCGCGGAGTACCGACCAATTAGTCGGCCGATGATTGGCGCGTGTAAACCGAAACGATGACGTCGCTGGCGAACCGACGCCCCCGCCGTTCGTGAACCGGCCCGGACCTCGGGTTCCACGCACACCAACGAGGTCCCCTCTTTCTTGCACGTGCGTATACTAGCAGATACGCATCGGGACATGTATATACACGTACACACAGTCGTCCCTCTATTCGTCTCACTCTCTCGTATCTGTGCGCGCGCGCGTTCCCTAAGTACGCCAGTGTCTCCGTCTCTCTCAGTATTGCGCCCATAGCGTGTTTCTCGGGAGCGCGAGCCAACAAATATCCGTGTGGACGGTTACAGGGCGGACTAATGGAATTGATTAAAATGTGTTCGATCAACCGAACCGCGGCTTGCCCGCCTCCGCCTCTTCCTCTTCCTCCTCCTCCTCCTCCTCCTCCTCCTCCATCTCCTCCTCTCACTAGCGAAGCCACCCACTGCGTCCCACTGTATCCCTCTCGTATACCCTCGGCTATCCTATCGCGCCTGACTGTAGAACCTGACGAGCGCAATCGAATATTTGCGTTTAGGTAGGCACATCGACGCGGAAAATGCTATCTTTGTCAATTAATTCAACCTGTTGTCCCAGGTCAGCCGCGCGGGCTTCGGCCTCCTCCTACATACTTTATCTCCTTCTCCGTACAGGTGTTCTTCTTCTTCTTCTTCTCCTTCTTCTCTCTTTCTCTCTCTCTGTCTGTCTCGCATACATACATATATATTTTTTTCACGCATCTACCGTATCTGTACGAAGCGCAAAAATTGGCGGTTTCGCAGATCGCTAAATGCAAGAAAGAAAAATTATTCTGAGAAATATTAGAACCTAAAGCGAAGTCATAATGAAAGTTGTTACTGCACTAATCTCATTGTAAGTTTAGCAGAAGTTTCGTATAGAATGAAGCAGAAAAATACGTTTAACGTCTGATAAATAACTATTATTTACAGTGTGAAACGTTCAATGGATAAAATAATGATAAAATAATTTCCTACAGATTTCCCTGTAAGAACACAACCCGTACGGCATATCGGACGAACTAAGCTAGGTACGCCCGGATTTTTCCGATGGCAATATTCCGGAAGTCAAACCGGATCTTCGCACCGTTCTAACGATTCATAAATTCGTCGAGTCGGTGGTATCGGACAGTTCCCAAGCGGATTATCGAGGCGCCATGCTTACGTAGGTGCGTGCGCAATTAACGACAGTGAGCCGAGTATAATGAAGACCGGTCGAGCGTAGTCGGGCCAACGCCTGCAAGAGAGAAGGAGAGGGGCTACTGGTACAAGCGAGATGATAGAGACCAGTTCATTAGCGACACTCACGACTCGCCTCGGAGACATCTATTTTATTTATTTGCTTATTTTTCGCTCCTTCGTTCGCTTCGTTCACGCGTTCACCGTCCTCGATCGGTTAACGTGAATACGCGGCTATCCCGTTTTATTTCTTGACCAATCTCGCTCCATTCCCTTTAAACCTTTGCCATCCGAATTATATGGGGTATTCGGGAGAAAATATAAAAATATTTTAGCTGAAGTGTACTAAATTTGGATTTCTTTTTTCGTCAAGAATTTTTGAGTACGAGCTTATATTTAGGGTCCACATAGTTTTGTCAAATGTAATGGTAGATTAACACAAATATAATTGGATATCGTTAAAGTTCTCGTTAAACGCTTTTTACGCCTCTAGGAATAATTTTACAGGATTACTTTTTAGTCTATAAGGGGGTACCTACATTAATTAATCTTTAAAGGCTCTTAAGAGAGCTTGAATGCTTTCATGAATCTTAAACAATGACCACTGCCGAGAAAGGAAAATCTACAAGTGTGTTCTTTAGAGGGTACGAAGCATTTTTCTCTACCCTTAGAAAAAGAGAGGGAATAGATCTTTAAGATAACTAAAACGAACACTTACTAAAAAGGTCTTACTAAAAGTCTAAGATCAATTTTCAGAAATAATATTAGAGAGATAAATTATCCCGCACAATATTATTTACAGCCAATGTTGCAGCTTCAACAGTTATAAAACGGACACTTCGTTACCGTCGTTGCGGTATTTCGTTCAGAATTGAATTCACGGAGGATGCGGGATACTCCATTGGCTCGATTTAATAGCCTACCGCGTGTCCCGACGAACCACGTCCTCATCGTTCGCTCGGCTTTATTCGCGAGTAGACGTTTAAGCGGCTAACTGTATAAATGAGAGAAACAGGATTCTGCGGGACACAAGAAAGAGAGAAAGAGAGAGCAAGAAAGGAAAGGAAAAAAAGCCCACCACCATCAACGTCGCCGCCACCGCCACCGCCACCGCCGCCGCCGACGCCGCCGCGTGGAAACCTGTCCCTAATTGATAGGAAATTCCTGTGTGCGAGTACCTGCGAGATTTTTCAGCGCCCCTAACAGGTTGGAACTGGATACTTCGCGACGATTTGTAATCCGCGCTGCTCGTTCGCGGCCAGGGCCGTCCTCTTGTCATGCAATGAACCTGAATCTAACGAAACAAACCCGAGGTTTTTCTCACCGTGCGAGTACTTTAGGTCTGTTTTCTGTGGTTGAACTATTACACTTTTGGAATTTAAAGTGAATTAGCAATACATTTGATATTTGACGAAAGCAAAAAAGAAAGTTCTAGTGCAGGAATAAAAAATGAACCTTTTGTATCTATGTTATTCGACGATGTAAAAAATTATGAAACCAAGTAAAGTGTAGAGAACGCTCAATTAGACTAACGATAAGTTAATTAAATTCATTTCGCAACTAATCACTAATAAGAGAGTCGACGACATATTTATAAATTAGTCAACTCATTTGATACTTTTTTATGTTGCGCTCAGGTTACAGACAGGGGGAGTAATATTCAAAAGAAATTGATGCAATCGTTAACGCATTAAAAGACGATTTCTTTAAGACGCCGCGGTAGCTTCAATTTTACGACACACATTTTGTAAATTAACCGGCTGCCATCTAATTGGCCTTTAATTGGTCCTGTATAAATTATAAATAAATGCGCATTAAAGGACGAAAATAAACGTTACTTCTCTGTGGATTGGCGCAGCGGGGGGTTTGCAAAATTTCGCCGAAGTCCTCGTAAAAATGTGGACTTTTGATAGTTAGCTGGGTCCATCCGGCCATTTTTATTAAATACGCGATCCGCAAGATTTACACCGCCAATTAGCTGTGCCTCGCGCATAATGAATTTACATTAATGCGCGCCACGATGAATTAATCACAATCCGCGCGAAATGCGCTTAAATCAGAGAAGTCTCGCATTAATGCGATTTGCTCGAGATTTTTTCTCGAATGGAGAAACGTGAACTAGGAAATGTGAGTTATTATAAACGAGCTGGAGCTTAGAGTTCTCAAATAAACGCATCAACTATATTTTAATGTTATCATTAAAAAATAACAAGACTTATGTTTTACGTTAAGAAAATAAAATTTCACTGTTAGAGCAATGGCAACCCAATCTCTTAAGTTAAATAACATTTTGTTATTTTTGACTTCATACATGTGTCAAAATATAAATCAATTCATTTATATGTAGTTGGTTTCAATTTAAAATAAAAAACGTCATATTAACGTATGCACTTAGTAAATAATTTCAGCCAAATTTATTATATTTTCTTGAGTTGAATTGTTTAACTCCATTGTTTTAGCACCTATATAAATAATTAGAAATAATTCAAATTGAGTATAAAATATGACATAATTTGACATTATGAATTTAACAATGTTGTTATTATATTTGTTGTACTTGTCATTTTTCTACCTCTCTCTCTCTCTCTCTCTCTCTCTCTCTCTCTCTCTCTCGTAAAAATGACCAAAAATAATGTTTATAGAAGGCTCAAAGATTTATACCGAATGAAGCGAGAACGGTAATCCCGCCGGGGTGAAGCAACGGTAAACTAATTTTTTCCGGGAGCGCAGCACGAACGTACCCGTCTTTATGGGTGTTTCCGATGACGTCTACCAATTTTCCGCACGCTCACATGGAACGAGCAAGTACGTCACTTCATGACGGGAGAGTCGTCACATTCGGCACGTTCGCGCAAGAAATATTACTGGCGTCGTTTCCCCAAAAGTGGATTGAACGAGAGGGAGCTATTTCGTGCCCGGCGGCGTCTCCGCGCGTCTTTTTTTATCAGGCAGTTCATGAAAAGTTGAGCGATATCAACTGCCGACCACGAACACGAAATCGTCGCATCGCGTCGTCTCCGTCGAGTCGGTGACTGCGAAATTGAGACACGTTCTCAAACTCTGGCGTGGTATATGGACAATGACGAGAATCGCACGCGCAAATAAATAAAGATCATCAATCTGCAAACTTGGAAGAAATCCTAGTAATACAATTTATCGGCGCAATATCGACCCAACATATCCCCAAAGCTTGTTAATGTTTAACCAAGGTATTGCCAATGAATTGTGCTACTCGAAAACATCTTAATATATTAGGTTAACATCTTAATGTAGTAGGAAAGCTAAAAAAAAGGCGATTCCGAAAAAGTGGCTCTTTCCGGAAAGATATCTGGAAAGTAACTGAAACACGGACAGACGGAAACTCTCGGCTTCGCGCGGCCAACTCTCCCGGAGATGGAGTGCGCTTAGCGGGTTTGCGTACCCTCGGCTCTCTCACCGATAACACAATAGCGTACAGTCAGGAGGCTGTCAGACGCACTCTCGTATCGCGCGAATAAAAGTGTATTAAAGCTGTCAACCGCATTCTCGTCGATTAACCAAAGGAATGCGAGAAACACTTGGCATATTCATATAACATTTTTGTTTTATTTACGGTATCCGTTTCGTATAATAATCCATGTTTTAAAACGTGTTGCATTAAACACGCAGAATTTTAGACATCAAATGTCTAAAGTTCATGTTGAAAAATCACTGAGATTTTTCAGAGAAACGCGCCGCAAGTTTCACACACACAGTCAATCGCGGCACAAGCTGCATAGATCTCAAATACATTGTACAGTCGCGCGAAAAAAAAGCGCAACGAGCGAAAATCAGCGAAAATCCAGACTCCAGAATGCGAAAGTCGCTACGTGCTCGTAACGAAGGCTGCGCGGTGTCATTCATCGTGGCTTTTCCGGCTGTTTATCGCGATAGTCTGGCGAACGGGAAGCGACACAATGGCTGTACACGAATGGAACAAAGAGTCGACACGGCGGGACCAGGTATCGCCAGGCGTTGCCCGTTGTATCGCCCTCGTAACGTCGTTCGCGGGCGTCGGGAGTGATAAAGAGACACCGCCGCGGCGGCTGCAGGGCGAGACGAGCGAGATAGGGTTCGACGTGTGCGCGCGGAACACAAAACGACCGCGAATCGCAGTTATAGCCCGATAGATCCAAAAAATGCGTTTCGGCTCTCGTAATCGCGCGCCGCAAACGAGCACCCAGCTCAGTTCGTCTGCCGAGAGAAAAGACCTGGCGAGAAAACAAAACCGAACGAGCCAATCGCGCACGGTGGCAATGACGCCATCCGGCTTCATTCTTCGACGCTAGAACTATAACGAATTCGTCCTCCTCTTACATTAATCAACAGACTCGATTAAATATGTAAAAAAAAACAGCATTTTTTTACGTATTATTGTTGGATAAGAATGTCATGGCTTATAATTAATTTGTCATAACTTTTACAAAACAGAGAATTCATTAAAGCGCGCGGTTAAAAAGAGATCGTTGAAAGAAGGATATTTAATTGAGTGTCATTCAAAATCATGGTACAAAGACGGAGATTTCCTTATGGAGCTTTCTACACTCAGAGCTTCTATGGGTGTTGAATTCCACATCCAGAATTCGAGGTATTTAAAAAAAATGTTAATTTTTTTTTTGACAAATTTTAAAAAATTTTGAGTGATTTGACAAAAAACAGTAATTGACTAGGGTGTATATGTAGAAATATATTTCGCACATACAACAAAAGAGATAAAATATTGTGTTACTTTGAAATCACTCCCCTCCCCCCGTTTGGATCACCGATCAGGTACTCCACACACACCCAGAAAAGTCAAAAGTCTCCGTCCTTGCTTAAAGTCTTCATCGAATAAAGCATTTCTTACACGTGATATATCTGAAATCACTCTGACTTTACATCACATAAAAATCTCTTCGACAAATAAGATACACGCGATTAATCGCATTTTCTTTCGAAAGTAAAGTTTATTTTGAAACTCCCGCTCTTCTTGATTTCTTTAGAGAGCCGAAGCTACATTACCGAACACGTGAAAAAGTTATAGCACGGACGCATGGAGAGATACGCGTAATAAAACGCAAACTTTTGCACGGCAGGCATCGCAGTGGTGAACACGCGCTAGCCGATGAATGCGAACACGACCGCTTGTATATACAGCGAAACTACGTTATTGTTTCGCAAAACCGAGGTTTGCGCGATTGATCCGCGAGTCGAGATAACTGGCGTTCCTATAGGACCAAGTCCTGCTGCAGCGATATATCGTCGACGCGATGTTATGATTATATTCGTAGGTATTAATGATAGAAACTCAGATATATGTATGTAATAATCTAGTTATTTTCAATCGTATACAACTTCGCACGATGCAATTCCAATGCAGACCTACAGCGATTAATTCACGAAACATAAGAATCTCCGTATCGTTTATTTTTTTTTTTTTTCGGAACAAGTTCTTCTGCTATTCGAAAAATTATTGGACATTATTTGGATTTATTCGTCCCTTTCTCAGGTGAAGAAGTGAACGTGAAGGAGAGCAAGATTGCCTAACAAGTTTTTCGTCGGATATAATGTAGCCGGATGATCATGCGGCAGGACCGCCGCTTGAGCGGCAATCGACGATATAAATAAGACTAGCGTAAATCCTGATCATCATTGGTCACCCAGCTTCACTTAACTGCCTCTCAGTGCAGTGGCAAATTATTATTTATCGCGCGATTCTAAAGATCGGTGGCGAGAAAAGCTTAATCAACGGACGGAACGAATGTACAGGATCGTAAATTGTAGTTTCGCTCGCGATCTCACTCGCTTTATATTCTTCCCTCGTCACTCCTCGCGGTCGAATCCATATTCGGATTATGATCTGTCGAATTCAAATACCTCAGTATGACAATCTGCTCTCGATGATGTATTGTTGAATCTATACGCCAAGGTCTAAACGTGCGGGACATCTTGCTTGTCGGCGGCAACGACCGCAAATGTGGGATCGCTGTGCAATCGCCATAGGAGAGGATAGAAATCGGCTGAACCACGATGGCTGGATATTTCCGGAATTCGCAGGTGATTGCCACAATTGTGGCCTCCGATAGCCACAAGCCTCGTTTGGCTTCGATGAATTCAACGAGATACAAGGTACACGTGGTTTTACATAAGTATTCGTGTCTTATTTATCCTATGATAGAACGGTCGACTCGAAAGAGAAGAGAATGTGGCGTTCGGTGTAATATAGAGACAGAAAGAATAGACCGTGGAATAGGAGCACTTATGTTCGCAGGATTTATTTCGGGTTAAGCTTTAAAGACCGATTCTGTCCGGTTTATGTATGGGGCCGCGATGGCCGGAGCGGGAAATATCGTCCATGAAAAATTTACAGCGCGGTATGCCGGCACCGTGCAATTTATTTCGTCATTTATAGTCGTCGAACTACTCCGTGATTCCATTCGTGGGACAATTATCGTTCTCGACTTGCTCTTTTGAAAAGGTTTATCTGCACTTTGTGCGTACTCAACATTTCCGGTTGACCGTCGGTTAATTTTTCACAATGTAGGCAGTTGGAAACGGGCTAGTGATCGATGAAAATTCACGTTAAGCGGGATCGAAAATCTACGGGGGTTCGCTGGCTGGCCTATTACGAGCCTTTCCGAAACAGTGGCGTACGTGAGGAATGGATCCTACGTGTATAACCGCGTTGTGGTCTGCGAAGAACCATTGTATCGATTGACGCGGTCATGAAAAATCGAGTTTACGATAATAAACGCGGCTTACGACGATCGCATATAATTTGTCCATAACGAAACAGAAATGATGCAGAACCGTAGATAATTTGGAGCGATATATAAAATATGACAGGATATGGAAAAAAAAAAAAATACGAGAAAGTACATGAGCGAAAGTGAAGCGTAATATACAGGGTACTAAAAAAAAAAAAAACCATTCAGCATTTATATGGTAAATAATATACTAAGTAAAAAAAGCTTTAGTTGGTCATACGTCGAAAACCTAATCGTTTCTAAGGTATAAATAATTTTGTATATTAGTATCATAACTGACTTATTGGTCACTATCTTATCTACGTGACATATACGACGTGAAGATTTACCTCAGTATTTACAAACCGCGTTCTGATTCAATTTTGATACACACTTTATAATGAAAAATTTCAGCGGAAATGAGTAAGTTGACATTAACCAACCATTACGATTGGATGGGAGATTATCCCATTGCACCTATAATTCTCCCAAATAAATTATCAGTGCTACTCATTTCAATTTTTCTCTTTTCACGTTATATATAACACGTAGAAGAGACAGTGATACTAATGTATAAAATTATTTGTATTTATATCTCAGAAACGGTTGAACTTTTGACCTATGTTCGCTAAGGCTTTTTTACTCAGTATGGTGTGTACTATGTACCATATGCTGAATGATTTTCTTTTAATACCCTGTATAACGATATGGAACAATGAAAGAGATAGCGCATTACTCCTTTCGTTCAATTATACGACAACGTGATAATAGTCGGTAAACTCGTTGTATTTCATACGTTGCAATATTTACTGATACTTAAATACGAGCTCTTACATTAGTTTATTGTCATTGTCATACGCCGGTAAATTCTTTAAAACCGGGCTTGCAAAGCTCATCCGTGCAACGTGTATATGAATTTTGAAGTAATTCTAGTCCTTACTCGGAGTTGTAATTCCTGTAGTAGATTTAATTAAGATAATGAGTTCGTCGCGTACCGTATAAAATCTCGTAAAGCAAAAGTCCTTATTAAAGAGTACCGGGGGAATAGCTCTGTGTTCGATGTCGAGAATAATTGAGGTCTAGCTGTCGCGAAAATGGCTCTCGCAAAAGAGACATCTTAGTTTTCACAAAATATGCTAGCGTCTTTAATTAGCACATCGCGCCTCCGTATATTTTCACTGAGAAATCTCGTTTCGCGTAGTAGTCGCGGCATTTTCCTATATCCTTGTTTCTGGACGACAACTGCACTTAAAGGATACGCGATCATTGCGATTTATCGGCGGCGTTGATGGATAATAAGTTCGCTAATTAATGCCAAAAGCAAGCATCGCGAGTAATTATAAATTGATTTAGTCGCCAGGACAATATTTCAAATGTAATTTGAAATTAATTTCTATATGACTCGTGATTTAAATTTATAATCCTATTCAATCGGGGACTCTAGCCCCTGCGTTACTGCCCATTACCATTCTAATTTCGATGGCTCGTCGCATTAACACACATTTACCATCAACATAATAACAATGTGCATGAAATTACAAATTGTGGCGCGAATTAGAAGTGCAATATTCTTCGAAACAGAAAAGATGGTATTATGTAAAGTATTTAAACAATTCTAAGATCGATCAATAGATATTAAATCTAGAAAAAGTATATTTTTTTATTATCAAGTAAAAACTAGATTTTTGTTAAATAAAAATTCTAATTCCTCTCTTCGTATTTTTTAACTTGAAAATAAATTGGATGGTTGGATTCGAGAGAAGATTTCATGGCGACTATCGATTTCTATCGTGCGTATCTGATCGCTTTCAAAAGTAATAACGATTATCAGAACTCAGAGAGTTGGCTATCAAATTCGATCCCGTGTCACCTGACCAACTGCCATTGCCTCATTAACATATAAATTAGACGCCGCGCATCGAGACTTGCTCTTCTTTTTTAAGCATGACACTTTTTCTCCGAGCTGAAACACGGAAATTATGATTAGGAAAGCAAAAGGATCGTTTTATTTTCAAAGTGGACTAGCATGTGAATAAAAAAAAAATTTTTTTATTCCGACAATTTTTTCTATCGACATTTATGTAGAACGATATCTTCTTGCGTTTCGTATTCAAGCAAATATCGCAACTGAATCGCGTCAATGACGAAGTAATCAGCCAATTATCGTCACAATCGATCTTGGGAAGTCACACTCGCCGCGGAACGATTTTACGAGGGATTTAGTAGGCGATAAAGAGTCGAAGATAAAAGCCACCCTCTTTCCAAGCTCCGACAAAAATCGCTCGTCGACGGAGCTGGAAAGGGCCGTCGCGACGCGACGTCCCGCGCCGATAGGGTAGCTGTCTCTAGTACCGGCACCTAATCAAGCAATAACTATTTGTCAGTTCCCCGGGCAACCTAAATCCAAGCTAATTCGACATCCGTGTCGGACACAGATTCGCTATCGGGTATCTCTTTCTATCTGGACGACAGCATATTCGCATTAGCCTGCCCCGCAACCCACGCTCGATCGACTCTCTCGACCACCGTCAGCAGTCCTCCCTCTCCTGCCCCCTCCACGGCCACCTACCCTTCGCCCGCCACCATCATGATTCTCATTCACTCCGGACGTCCCTCGATCGGCCTCACCGCGTCTCTCTCTCTCTCTCTCTCTCTCTCTCTCTCTCTCTCTCTCTCTCTCCCCCTCTCTCTCCCGCTTTCCGCTAAGTACGCCATATACTCGCGCGCGCGTCACACCATAGGACGAGATCTCGACACGATTAGGGCGGTACTCAATTCGACGTTTCGTCGATTCGGTCCTTTCTTTCTCCTCCACCTTTACGCCCCGAATCCGCAGCTCGAGTGAGTTTTTCCTCGGATAAGCGTGGCAACTCTTCCTCCCGTTAAGCGAGCGAGCGGGATTTTCTGCGGACGAGCCGAACGGGCGGGAGGAAATGGCTTTCGATTCGGGGACGGGTTCACTTTGTTAATGTGACAAATCGAGACTTCGCCGACTTCGAGGGGGAGTCGACCTGGCAGTACGTTGCGCAGATCGCTGTGGGAATCCACGAGGAAAGATTCCCGGAGAGAGATTCGTCTCTCGACCTGAACGCCAGCCGAGCGAGCGCGTTCATTTTTTGATGCTTCGCGGGAATACGGATAATGGATTAGATCGATGCTCGGTCTACGTAAGAACGCTGAGAAATGGAACCGTCTGAAAAGCACTGGTCGATCTCGGACACGATTAGGACACGCGTACAGACGGTTGCCAGAGAAATTTGCATTTATTTCGCGCTGACCGACCATTACGGCCGCGCATAAGTCGAATAACTTGAAATGAACGCGAAAGAGAACGATCGCCAGTCCGGAGCCGAGTGGAAGCACTGAAAGACGAGAGATCGTCATCGTCGTTAGTCATTCCCGCTTGAATATGCGTGGAATAAGATCTCACAGGAGAGAAACCATCTGTCACAATGCCGCGTTCAACGTCGCGTTATATAGACACTCGATAATTTATCGCTTGATGAGAGCTTCCGTCAACTTTTTTTCACCGATACTAGTAAGTCGCAGAGCGAAATAACGGAGAGATCAATTCGTGATCAAAATAATATTTCGATAAATCTCGGCTAGAGACTCTCTCTCTCTGTAACAGAATTATAGCCACGAGCAGTTTTGTCAAAACAAGAACAAGGAAAAAGAGTAAATATACTGTCTCTTTTTATGTATGCTATCTCATTCGAACTTATACTACTTTACTCACTTTAATTTAAACAAATAATGGAAATCAGGCTTTAATGAAAATAAATGAACAAAGTGTAATATAACAGCCAACGCAAGATGTTCAAGTGTCCATTAATTGCGTTTATTCAATTAAGATTCATAAATGTTTCGATCCTCGATTTGAATTCTCCTCAGCATACAAATTATATTTTAATGTAAATACGTTAAACCAATCGCAATAAACTAGTCACACAAATTTAAAATCATGCTTGGTCAATCTTTTGTATGCATGAAAAAATAATCTCATGTTAAATTTGTCATACGTCAAAAATAGGCTGGTTAAGAGAAACTATTACATTAATTTTAACTTACTAAGTTGACAAAAACGACGGGCTAATCAAAAGTTTGTCATCTCGTAGCCAGACTCTGTTTCAGCCTGGACTCTAAGTTTCAGCCAAAACACGACAATACTATGTGTCATCCCGATTCTAATTCGAGATTTAATCCAGAAAAGCGTATGAGACGCGCTCGAATATAAATATAGACCGCTACATATACCTACGCATACCCGGAGATCCGATGGATGTCCCGGGTGAGTTCAATTAAGCCCCTATTACACTTTTACATGGGCCCGCATTAAGGCTCGCAGCTGGTCGCGAAGTCGGATATTATTTATCGGTTGACTTACGCCGAGCTCATTTGCCCGACAAAAGGGCCCGGAGAGGCCGAGATGGAGCACGGCCGTCATTGGCCGGAGCCCAATGAGCCACGTTGGCGATTGGACACTCGCGCGCTCGCGCTCAATCTCTCACGAAACGGTCGGACACCGTCGGCACGACGAGAGATGATAGAATATCTTATTAGTCGGACAATGGGCAATCAGAGACGCCATACAGCCTCTCTGTTAGCGGTCCAGTCTCCTCCGGCTGTACGTCTGTCTGTCTGTCCTACATGCAGCCCGTGGGCATCCAAGGCCGCCGGGCCCCACCGGTGCACTGTCTCGATTCGCGAGTACCCTCGCATCTTCTTCCTCACCTTTGCGCAGCAAGCGGAGTTTCGTACAAATTAAAAGCTCTAGATGATACATATCGAGGGATATTTCGCCTAGTTAGCTGAAGAATCGACTTGGAATTCTCTTGAAAATCGTCGCGAAGGCGAAGAAAACGACGGTATTATTTAACGTTTGTCGTAATTATCGCAATTGTTTGTAAATTTACTCACTGTACGAAGTGTAATGAGGCTACTATAATACAGAGTGTTAGTTAAGTATGTTGACATACTCAACAGAGGGATTCTTTGGTTTATTTCAAGTAAAAAAAGTCCATATAAACATTCGATAACGCTATTAAAATACATACGTTGATTTATTCGGTACTCTGAACTTATTGTCGAATTCGACGCACTTCTGAAGACTGAAGTCCGCGCCACGCATTCGCAATGATCAATGTATTATTCATAACACATTTAAATGTTTAGAGAATAGAATTAGAAAAAGATGAAAAGTAAGTTGAACCGAGATTAAAATTACTCCACATTGGCAAAAACATAAGATACTTAAATTGGAATGATATCTCCAGCGATATCCGATTGCCGATTCATTCGACTGATCCTTTCGTGATTACCGAGAGACAAAACAACGGACGGTAAACATGGTGGAGAAGAATGTTAACGGTTATCCGAACATCGTAACAGCTGCTTTCCATTTACACACAAGTGAAACCGAGTCTGAAGTGAGCTGAGTATATCTCATACTCAGATCAATGACTGTCATTACTTGCTTATTTTGGTAAAAAGTTATCACATGGCAATACAGGTTCATAACCTCACTTTTAAAGTGGAGGTTTGTTCGCGTCGCAAGCTCCAACGTGCTCCAACATGCTCCTACCATAGCTCCTTCTAAAGTCTGCGGCACACGATTCCTAGCTGGATTAGAATCTTGCCATTGTATTGGCTGCGGTACTGACAGTGTCAGCATCGTAGCCAATACGGAAGCAAGAATTTATTCTAGCTAGCAATCCAGCAAGAAAACAAGCATCGTGTGCCGTCGGCTTTACTCCACCAAACGTTGGAGTGAGTAGGAGCTACGGTAGGAGCATATTGGAACATGTTAGAGCATGCGACGCGAACAAACTTTAAGGTTGCGAGACTCACTAAAGCACGTGGTCTCGATCTCGTTGCAGATTGCAGGTAAAACCACAGTTGAATCTCAGTGGCTACGTTTACACCGTGCGCTTAGTCCACGACCTATACAATAGGCTACGTTTACACTGTGCGCTTAGTCCGCGACCTATACGATAGATGTCTTTGTTTAACTTACAGGATAAACAAGGACACGTATTGTATAGGCCGCGGCCTAAATGCACGGTGTAAACGTAGCCAATAGACACCTATGATATAGGTCGCGGACTAAGCGCACGGTGTAAATGTAGCTTTTGTTTAACCTACAAGATAAACAAGGACATCTATTGTACACTGAAAAAAATGTATGTAATTTTACATGGAAATTACATGTATATGACTGGAAAATTATCTAAATTACATAAATATGCTTATTGGAAATTGTAAATTTCCAATCATATTTAGGCAATTTTCCAGTCATGAACATGTAATTTCCATGTAAAATTACATGCATTTTTTTCAGTGTATAGGCCGCGGCCTAAATGCATGATGTAAACGTAGCCACTTTGTCAGAATGCAAAAGGAACGCGCATTCAATTAAATTATGACGTCACAAGAGAGAATTATCCGAGAATCGGTGTAAATGGGAAGCAACTATTGTCATTCATCCGTCGCGTAAATAATTCAAGAATAACAACGTATTTAGAATTTTAACCGAGACCCACAGGCCGTCATATAATCTCAAAGAAATACTCACCGACGAGAGTAACTCCAAACTGTCCAACTGCACGTACGACTGTCCTCGGTTGATACATCACGGCGATCATCGATCCGACACTAACCGATGCTTCTTAATACACACGCGATACCGATCGGACGCGAGGATGACCAAACGACGCGATACGTTCGGAATGCATGAACAACAATGGCGCGACGAAGCACGATGGGCGTCGCACGTCGAGAAACGCGATGGATCCATGATCGAGGAACTCCGACTGAATCACTGCGACGATGAGCGATGTTCCAGATTCGGCACTCAACGGCGTTTGTCTCGCGTAAGAGATTTGCCTCCGATGTGTAAACGCCGGAAATCTAGAACGGTTTCAATTTGTCATCGATGTGCGACGCATCACGACTCCGAAGTCCAACCTGACAATGTGACCGCCTTGAACTTAGGCGACGTCAAGCGGCACGCGTGAACACTTTTTCAGTTTTCGAAAAAGGTGCAACAAGAGCTTGAGATTTCCTTTTCGTCTTTTTTCTTCTCCTATCTTCAATAAATAATTAATCTGTCTTTAATGTAGCATCGCAGAGCTGTGAAAAATAGATAAATAATTCATAAATTCAATTATAAATTTAAATTCGGATATCGAGCAATCATATTCGATACCGTGTATGTTATTTCTATCGCAAATAAATGATTTAGGTACACTTAAAGTGGAAAGAATAAGACATTCTTACGACTGTTTCATTATTAATTATTTTATCAATTGCGATTATAATATTGTTTTAAAAAAAGATAAACGAACGTTAAAGAAGTGATTTATTTGTAATATTATTTTTGTATGCTCAATACACCGCGATATATCATCCGACAGTGTTTCGATCTGATATTTCACCCGTCTGATATTTCACGATATTTTGGATTTGCGCCTCGATCGAAAAAGCTATATAAATTCGAGTACTGAAAGATGTAACTATAACACTACGCGACCTACATTCGCATGCAAAACATTAACTTTGAAAGACATCGGCTACATTCGACAGAAAAAGCAGCTTTGCTTGTTGTAAGATTCATTAATATGATTGGTTTACACTTACAATTAGATCCAATGAGGAACTAAAGGCAAGACCAATTGTATCATAGAATTTTACAACCATCGTATTAATAAAGAATTTCACAACAGTTGTAAAGCTGCTTTTTCTGCTGAATGCAACTATTGGCACCTGACTGTTCGCGAGCAAGCTGTGTCTCAAACATGAAACTCACAATACATACATACATATCTACATTCATGACGTTATCCTGAAAATTGTCAACGGTTATATCTGAATGCCTGGATACCATTTAAAAAAGTCCAATTTAACAATCAAAAGGTCAATTTTATACTAGAAATTATTTTGTGTGTTAAAAACACTGAACAACAAGCTCTAAATATTTAAAATAAATAATTATTGACTGCAATTCAGCAGAGAAAGCAGCTTTGCAATTGTAAAATTTTTTCGTATGATTAGTTTATACATTTAGATCCAGTGAGGAACTAAGGACAAGATCAATCATGGTAAAGAATCTTACAACGGTATCAAAGCTACTTTCTTTGCTGAATGCAACCACACGTACAATCACTACCTTCCAGTATTTCTGTAAAGGACCACTCCTGCGTTCAGAAATTTCACTCGAACGCTTCAGTGTGTCATTTTATTCTTGTATTATGTCTAATGAACGATAAAAATAGAATGACGCACTAGAACGGGAGCACAGTCTTGCATAACGCATAATGCATAATGCATAAGAAAATGAACCAATCAAAGTCCTTCATTTTCTTCCTTTCTATGAAATAAAAGACTGTGGTTGGTTGATTTCCTTATGCCTTATGCGTTATGCAAGAAATTGTGTCCAAGAAATCCAGTCCTAATAAAAAATTTCTTCCAATACATTCAACCGCGCGTTGGTAATGTGTTTGAATGGAGGAGAATGTTTACGTGATTTTGATAATATTTATATTGAAGTGCGCCGTAGGATGGTAATGCGCTTAATTCCGTTTAAACCGACTTACTTTACGCGCGGACGGAAGGGTGAGCTGCGTTGCCGCGTGGTAAACTTCCGCGAAAAACGCGCGAACGGACGATGACTGTGACGTCACGCATGACGTATTATTAGGCGCTGCAGCGCGTGCTAGAAACGTGCCTTTTTAAGGTGCTTTTTCATGCTGACGCTCGACACTCATTTTTAGCGTTAAAACATATCGCGTGATAAAAATCGACGAATATCAAATGATAACAGGCGTCAATTTTTATTACGTGACCTATTTTGACGCTGAAAATGAACGTCGAGCGTCAGCATGAAAAGGCACCTTAAAAAGGTAGAGTCTATAATAAGAGAGTCACCAACGTGACTCGTGACTCGAATCGCGCGCTGATTGGCTGGTGCAGAATAGATATATAGGCTGCTTTCCTTTTGGGAGACACGGCTTGCTTTCCAGCAAGGACATAGTCAGACATTGTGTAACACAGTGAGTCGTTTTATCCTTGTTGTTTGCCAACGTTAAACAAGGATGAAACGACTCACTGTGTTACACAATGTCTGACTGTGTCCTTGTTGGAAAGCACAAGTGTCGTTCTATCTTTGTCACTCTCTGAATGTCAAGAAGGATAGAACGACGCTTGTGTCGATTTGTGTCATCAAATGGAAAGCAGTGATAGTCTTCAGGAAAGATTAGCTATTATCAGCTGTGGTTTGAAAATAAAACAGTGCATTAATCGTAGTGTTGAATTTCATTTCTCTTACTTTGGCAAGTGTTTCCATATGTTATATTTAATCGTTTAAACCTTAAAATGGTGTCGATATTAATTTTTGCTTTACATTTTTGGTTGAATAATCTATTACAAAAATTAAAAGGGAAAAAATGTTTCATATATAATTATATATTGTAAAATTATATAAAATTACATGCAATTACATATAATTATATGTAATTGCATGTAATTTTATATAATTTTACAATATATAATTATATATGAAACATTTTTTCCCTTTTAATTTTTGTAATAGATTATTCAACCAAAAATGTAAAGCAAAAATTAATATCGACACCATTTTAAGGTTTAAACGATTAAATATAACATATGGAAACACTTATCAAAGGAAGAGAAATGAAATTCAACACTACGATTAATGCACTGTTTTATTTTCAAACCATAACAGCTGATAACAGTTAATCTTTCCTGAAGACTATGGCTGACGCTACAAACGTTTCGAAAAGCATTCTTTGATTAGTCAAGAATTCGTAAAATTCTTTGTTCTGATTGGTCGCTCAAACGAAGCGTTTGTAGAGTCAAGCGGACCGCAGCCTATGGCTGCTTTCCTTTTAGGAGACAGTCGACACAAGTGTCATTCTATCTTTGTCACTCTCTAAATGTCAAGAACGACGCATATGTCGATTTGTATCGTCAAATGAAAAGCAGTGTATATATCTATTCCGCACCAAGCCAATCAGCGCGCGAATCGAGTCACGTGTCATGTGGGCGACTCTCTTATTACAGACTCTCTACAAAAAAGCGCGCAATGCGTGCTTTTCTGCGCCCTCCGCGGCCTCTAAGGTCGAAACCTCTCAATCTTCAAGCGCAGTTTGATTCCGGCTTAATACGCGTGATGTCACAGTCACCGTCTCATCCCGCGTTTTTCGGAAATTGACTACGCGTGTGTTATTTGTACATTGGCGATCGGTGCGTATTGGGAGACGTCGTGTCGAGTGAATAACTGTTGCGGTATGTTGGATACCGTAAAAGTAATCGTCGATCGATCGTGATCGATGATAATTCCTCGGGATACTCCGTCACGTGGCACGTGTTCCGTCGAGCTAGAGTCGTTCGTAACTCCGCTGTAAGTACATTTCATATTTCTTTGGCCCATTCGAGAGTATATCGCGAGCGTAAGTAATCGTGGAGTATAGAAAAGATCAATCGGCGTTCGTCATGACGCATCAGTCAAAGTTCGACGCCCGTTTCGAGAATCATCTTTGTGAGTATTTCGTTTTCCGTTTTTTGTTTTATTTTTTACTTATCGAGCCGTATAAATATCGTATCGTTTTTGAGCATCTCACGTTATTTTAAGAGTCGCTATGGCATTGTATGGCGAATTAGCTCGTGAATATGTGGCCACGAGATCGGGTTGAACGTAAACGTTAATCATAAAAGATCTGTTGCTATGCCATCTTTACGCCATCTAACGCGTTCCATCGTTTCCACTTTTAAAGATGGATTCGCCTTGGAATGCAGCAAAAGCATTTAGTGGGACGGCCATGCGTATTTTCATATTTTGAAGAATGCACGATTCTTGCGCGAAGAATTAATACGCACAAATATCGGTAAAAAGATCAAACTCAAAAAATCGATTCCTACACTGAGAAAAATGGTCTGGTTGGATTAAATAGTAATTCTGGTGGAAAATGGACGAATCAGAATTTTCTGATTAAATTTATTAGAATTCTAGTTGAGATAATTAGAATTCTGATTGATATAATTATTCTGGTAAAAAAAAATGAGAATTCTAGTAGATTTTACCAGAAATATTGTATCAACCAGAATTCCTGTTATCTCAACTAGAATTCTAATAAATTTAATCAGAAAATTCTGATTCGTCCATTTTCAACCAGAAATTTTTTTCAGTGTACTTTTACAAGAATCAATTTTTCTAAAAATTCGATCCTTGTAGAATTGAACATCCCTAACGCACATACTAGAAGAAGTAAGCAGTAACCAGTAAGACGTAAGATCGCCATCTTTCATATGTATAGAACTATGGTCAAGTGGACCGCAGCCTAGATAAACTGGCAATCACAGTTGATTATTCTTCTCATATTCGACTGTGATTGGTCAATTTTCTACGACTTAAGACCTTACGACTGCTACGACTTCTATTGTAAAATATACATACGTAGGCCGTCCCACTAAATACTTTTGCTGCATTCCGAGGTGAATCCATCTTTAAAAGTGGAAACGATGGAACGCGTTAAGCCGGAATCAGACTGGGCATTAAAGATTGAGATTGAAGATTGAAAGATTGAAATTTGACCAATCAAAACAATAGGAGCTAAAATTCCTTTGCCCTTATTGATCAAATTTCAATCTTCAATCGTCGATCTCAGTCTTCAATGCGTAGTCTGATTCCGGCCTTAGATGGCGTAAAGATGGCATAGCAACGGATCCTTTACGATTAACGTCTACGTTCAAACCGATGCACTGGTCTCGTGGC